>NW_013665966.1:570206-598130 GCF_000517525.1 Limulus polyphemus | reverse complement strand
ATATGTAATTATAAATATTTCAAATAAATAGACTAAATATGAAAGCACAAAAGTAATTTTATTACATGTAAAAAAAAATTAAAATTTTATGATTCTTATTGAAAGCAAATAACTTCAAACCTGTATAAAATTAAATATTTTATATTTCTATTAATACTTTGAAATAAATTGGACAACTAATAGATATTATCAGACAACTGTTATTAGTGAACAGAAACACTAACTTAGACGACGTTCTAAACTAGGTTATGAATACATCGTGCATGAAAATATCAATTCTGGGTGTTGAAGCACAAAAGTTAAAATTCCCACCGAGTGCGACTAAGAAATGCCTTTTCTTCCCTTAACGAGTAGTTTGATATTATACTTTGTCAATGCTCCCAGTTACTATTTTTATATCTGTTTAAACGTTATAAGCCTGAAAAGTCACCTTCATACATATATATTTTTCTGACGTATTCGAGATATTCTCCTTAACTGCGCTCATCACTTGGATGTTTTTGTTACTCTTGATAACCGCATACATTGACCTCTCACATACAACAGCATAACTTACGTTATCTTTCACGACCACCCGTAACACATAAAATTAAACACGCCTTAAAGCAGTTTTAAAACACATATTTTCTTCAAGTACACCAAACTGTAAACAAATTACATTTGTTTGTTGAAAAATGTACACTATTAATCAATGTGATCTTTCTGGATGAGATGAGTTTCTGAAAGTTTAATTATGTAAAAGGAATAACCATAAATTTAATTCTAAGTTGTAAGTAAACTGTGGCAGATCTCTATATTTCCTCGTCACACACGCGAAAAACACATAATATCAGTCTTAACGAGAAGTAGTTTACAAAATCGTGTAGTTGGACTAGGTGCACCACGGAAGCCAGTATTTTTGTATCACGAACTTCTCGTGTAGTGACTTGCCCTTGTATAATTTATCTGTTTGCAGCGTTTTAAGAGTCTAAATCGTGAGTAAATGCATTTGTTTTATGGTATTCATGAAGATACAATAAATGTTTTACAATGACCTGTGAAGAAAGAGGATTGGCTGGTTCAATGGGAAGATTTTTTAGCTGGTGAAAGAAAATAGGCTTAAACGTTTATTGTATAGTCGAAATAAAGATTCATAGAGCGTGTCATCGTCCAAGAGTGAAACACGAGGATCTCGCGTGTTTCCAGAGTCTATTGTTGTTTATTTAAAACAAGCCAAGGATTATGAAAGCTGTGCTCCTTTGCAGCAGGAGTTCAAAAGAGTCCTTGTTGCATAGAAACTTATGTAATAAGGATTAAGTGCTAAAACCTCCGAACTAGTGAAGTATAAAAATACCCATGGAAGAGTACAGTGAAAATGCTCAATCTGTAGCAATACCTAAATCAATTTAGATCAAGATATAATCACATTGTTGTGTTTATATGAAATTTTATACACGAAAGAAATCAAATCATTGCGTCAGAGTCAATCGTTGCACTTGGTGTGAAATCGTGAAAGATCTTTGTTGTTTTTTTATAAGTTTGTTCCCCGTCCTACCAAACATGCTCACCCTTTCAGCCGTGGGGGCATTATGTGACGAACAATCCCTCTATTCGTTGGTAAAAGAGTAGCCTAAGAGTTGGCGGTGGACGGTGATACTTAGCTGCCTACCCTCTAGTCTTACACTGTTAAATTAGGGACGGCTAGTGTAGATAGCCCTCGTGTAGCTTTGCGCGAAATTCAAACAAACAAAACAGCACAGACTTATTTTACAGATTCTGGTTTTAAGCACGTGGTAATCTTTCTGATTCAATGATTCACATTGGTATAGCGTGAAGGATTTTTGGCAGGAAAGATTACCTAATCTTTCCCCTCCTCCCTCTATTTATTACAGGTCGAGAGTGATTTCATGGCTAGCGTGTCGAACTGTGAATCCGAGAATCCATGATTTGTGTCCCGTCGCTGCAAAAACAAAACAAAAACAGATAAACAAAAATAAAGTCGAGCTCCGCGCTTTGGGACTGTGAGTGCATTATAAGAGTAACGGTCAGATTCCACTATTCGATCAGATAAGAGTACATACCCTAAGAGCTAATGGTGGGTGCTGTTGATCTAGCTGTATTCTTTCTAGTCTTATCATTTCAAAATTAGGAACGGCTATGTGCAGGTTTACGTGAATATCCAGAACAAAACAGCCCTCTATTTCAAGCTTTTAAATAATATTTTGTAATTCAAACCTTTGTCTTCCCTACTATTGCACTTGACGTAATGTCTGCTGTAATTTTCTTTATTGTTTGTTTGTTTGGAATTAAGCACAAAGCTACACAATGGGCTATCTGTGCTCTGCCCCCCACGGGTATCGAAATACGGTTTCTAGCGTTGTAAGTCCGCAGACATACCACAGTGCCACTGGGGGGCTATTTTTTTTTCTTTATAACTAAGCTTCACTAATGATAAATTAGTGAAAGATGCAGATGTATACTTACATGATATAACCCAATTCCAAACTGAAGCTTATGAAGTGTGGATCTTCCGTACACAAAATCGTAAAATATTTATTAGTATTTTGCTTCTCTTAAACTCCCATAAAATTATTTCTCATGACTTAAAAGACATTTCTAAGAATAAGAACCTTCGAATTCGAAACCACTCTTCATTGGGAGACTTACAAAATGAAAATTACCCAAGGTGGTAGAAACTGGCAAGAGAAACAAAATAGGCTTTCGCTTTGATGCCCTATAGTACAATATATAGTACTCAGAACCTCAAACGGGTAAAAAGCTTGTTGAAGAATGTGGCGCATATGTTGCTGTTTCTACATGATGATTTCCGTTTTGGTAAAGAAATACAAACGCACTATATTTAAATTTTGACGAGAAAACTAATGAAGTTATTAACTTAGTACTCCATTCAAACAGATTTTGAAATAACTAACTTTTTACAAACTCCAGGTAAAAAAACAACAACAAACGTATGCTTGCACAAAAATATGTAGTTCATAACATATCGCTAGAGGACCAAGATTTGTTTATTACTAAATACAATGGGCTATCTGTGGTGTGTGCTCACCGCAACATATACGGACAGCATAAAAATGTGATAGCTAATTATATAGATTCGGCAGGAAATTTTATGCAGACTTAAACTGTTATCTCTGATTTCGACTGAGTTGTAAAGAATGAAAAAGACTGGACATAGTGTATAACAATATGAAACAATATGTATACTAAAAATAAATATGAAGCCCAATCTTTCATTCTATTCACCACCTGTAACCAGGTTATACAAGTTTCCGGGCATTCCACACCTCATAAGTAACTCTGGACAAAGGCAAATCGAAAAACAAGACTATGCTTCTAACAGTGGTGGACTGTATGAGATGTATCATAGTTTTAGTTGTCTTTTGCTCATCAGAGCGAATCTATTTTTATACAAAATTTGAAAAATATGTAGCATTGATGCAAGTAACTTATTATTCTGAATTATTCAACAGACAAGCTGCTTAGCATAGTGAAAATGAATATATAAAGCCCAATCTATCATTTGATTCACCACTAGTCACTAGTTTCAGGAAATTTCACCCTTCATCTTAAACAGCTCATCTACTAAATAATTCAGAATAGTAAATTAGTAGCACCAATGCTATATAGTCTTCAAATCCTACATTATAAGTTCACAATTAAAGACAACGAATGTGACGAAGGACAACACTTTTACTAGATGTTTTAGGGCTCTCAGTGGGGAAGTAAATCCCTTTAAGTCCCTGAGAAGGACTGTTACAGACTGAGAAAATATAACATTATATACACAATACAATAATACTATTATTTTCCAGGATGTGTACTATACCCACTTCACTATAATTTCCATCTAGAAGTAAGGGAAGTTGTATCAAGGTATCACATAATCAACCAGTTTCAAATAACACTGTATATTCTATCTAATTGTATGTTTTACTTTACAGAAATCTTTCTCACGAGAAAGCACTCATGACGCCATAGACGAATGACCCAGAACAATGGATAAGTAGGGGTGAAAAGAACTTAGCCACTTCTTTAACCAATCTCCATGTTAAAACTATGTACATGTATACATACGAAAACTTTGAATGAAAACTATGTTAAAGAAGGAAGTAGAAAACAGATAGTATGCTGTTGCATAGTAAAATAGATTGATGACAATAAGTGATAGATGACAACTTGAATGGAAAGATTTATGCACACATGTTAGCCCGCAGGAAAATAGGTAAAAGTAGGGTTTTTTCTGATGGAAAAAGAGGCATAATAATGGATACCCGAGGTAAGAAAATTGTTAATAAAAACAACTTCATTAACTGACTGAAGGGTCATCTGGTAGATAACTGACAGAAAAGACGAATAGAGAGCCTTCTAAAGCGTATCAGATGTCAGACAGTGTCTCAGTTTATTTCTCCAACAGTAGTAAAGATTCAACTATCATGAGGCAGCCAATAAATAATTAGCAAACTGGTCATCTCAGATGCAAACAGAAAAACTCTGCTACAGTGGTGTTTAAATCTCGAACTGTAGATAATGGATCACTGGATACGAGTGATGTGGTCTGGTGTATTACTTTTCATGTCTTCTGTATTAACTATATGGTGGAATAAAAATATAGAAAAACTACAAGACACTTGACGTTGAGTATATTATTCCAACAGTGTAAGCTGCTTTAAGTAATATTGTGAATGTTTTCCTATAAGTGGTTTGGTTGGGTCCTTTGATCCTTTTAAAAGTGGCCCAGCATGGCCAAGTGGTTATGGTCGTTGACTCGCAATCTGAAGGTCGCAGGTTCGAATCCCCATCCCACCAAACATGCTTGCCCTTTCAGCCGTGGGGGCATTATAATGTGATGATCAATCCCACTATTTGTGATGACAAGGTGCCTTCCCTCTAATCTTTCATTGCTAAATTAGGAACGGCTAGTGCAGATAGCCCTAGTAGAACTTTGCGAGAAATTCAAAACACACAAATACATGTTTTAAAAGCGCGAATAATATCCACGAGGTACCTGAATGTTGTTCCAGATACCAACATGGTATCTAATTCGTATACTTACTATAATAAACATTACGAAAGTTGATCATTTATATAAATTTTAAAGATCCCAATAGACTGGCACCTGGTACAGATACAGACTGGCACAGATACATATATAATATGGTAAGCATTTGGGAAGCTATACTAATTCTTGTTACATGTATCCAATTTATCAAGTCAGTGACAATGCAACAGGCATTTGAATTTGTTGAACAAATTTTATACAATTTACTTGATTAGAGGATTTTTGAAGATTAACTAAGCATGCAATAACTTGGAATATTTTGCTAAAAAATGGCCAATATTGATAAGGAAGATGGTCCAGAATTGAGAAAGTTTACACACATTGGATAGCTCTCTCCAAAATGGCGATAATAGTCTCAACCTGGGTCCTGGTAAACTGACCATTGTTTAACAATGATTTAGAGACACGAGTGGAGGATGAGATCTTGTATGAGAAAGCCTTTACCTACAATCACAAGGTCTCCAGGCTTCATATGTTTCAGAACCCCACTATGGCGGACAATCTCTTTGCCACTTGTTAAGCCTAGATACATGTCATGGTATATGTGACAACACCGTTTGGTACTACTCCAACCAGAGCCTTTAGTGTACTACGCTGTTTGTGATGTGAAAACGTAACACGTTGCTCTTCCATGTTGGATATTATGTCACACTGGATCTCTGTGCAGTCCAAGATAACCCTTGAAGTACTAAATGTGGAAAAGCAGCTCGAAAAATAGCATCTGTTCTTGTCAACTGATGGTATGGGGCATCCTTGTATCATACTGATATATAGCCACTCATGCAAGACGTGCACCCATGTGAGGATGATGTTACTTATAGTGGTGGTAAAGGTCGAGAACTTAATCGACAAATCAACGTGGCTGAAATTGCATCGCAATTTCATCAGAGTAATGAATAATTGGTCCTCATCGAAAATACAATCGACCATAATAATAACACAGGCCAGCGATGGATTTAGTGTCTTGAAATTTTTACATGTTCTACAGTAATTCCTGTAAGCTGAATCCGAAAATGATATCAATTTGTTTCCATCACGTACAGATTTTTCACAAAACGTCATAACGCAATACATAAAAGAAAGACCACATGTAGTTTTGAGACTAACAGACGTAGATTTCACACACAAATAAATCAGGATGAATGAGGATGCATATTAGTTTGACATCGATGTCCTTCCCTTTTCTTCAGTTTGTTTGTATTTTTGTTAACAAACATAATAATAAATAATGTTCACTGTAGTAAACGAAATAATTATTTGATCTAAGTAAAATATTTTTTTTCCTTCCTGATTTGTTAAAAATCCTTACGTGATAGAGAAAAATTAATATATTTTTTCGAAATCTGCCTAGCTGAATTATGGAAAATCCGTTATTGAAACCAAAACAACTTTTATGAAGTTTAAATTTACAGGCTTTTGTAATTGAAATTCAAGCGACGGCATAAACTTAACAAGTTATCAAAGTCCTTTGCAGTGGGTAAACCTGTATCATGGTTTACAAGTGAATCGTCTTTTTTTATTGAAATTATATAAAGAGTGGCTCCTCATATACGTAAGCTCCCTCTCCTGTTCCAGTATTTTCCCTTTAAGTTCTCTGATTTCGTGATCCAAAACAGTACTGTTGATTTTGATAATGAAATCGGAAATTCATATGTCTATTTCACGAAGAGATTTGGCGCTGGTTTCTTGAGCACTAACATGTGGAATCTGTGAGAATGTCCTTCTGAAATAAAAAATAGATGAATATATTAAAAGATAAGAGTAGTAAATAAAAATTCTCGTATCTGCTTACATTTCACAAAAAGTTATATAAGTTCAAAAATAATGTACCTCTTCCATAATACTTCGAATTCTGGGAATTGGTCAAAAGATTTGTTTATGTTCCATTCGAAGATGGTTGGACCATTTTCTTTTAAATGTTCTCTGAAGTGACAGCTGCACAGTCGTTGGCTGTTCTATCGGCCCTTCTGCAATTGCATTATTATTACACATTTGAAGAATGATAGATATATGTTTATGTCCATTTCCTTAATCAGAAGTATCGGATCATCAAAATATGTAAGCTATGAACAGGTCAGAAGCGAGTAGGCAGGTACGTTCTACGAGTATTGTGAAATAGACAGTGCCTGGCTTTAAAAAAAAAAACACATTTATTCTGTGTAATTTACCTGCATAATTCTTCTAATCTCTTCTTTGATGGTCCTATGGGAAATCTAAAAAAATGACAACTCTTTCTTTCACTTTGATGGTTGCATTTCGCAGCAACACATTGCACCACGTCTTCATTCCTGCCCAAAACAATAACGATTTCAACCACTTTTTTTTTTTAGAACCAGCGCGCGTCATGTAAACGTTATGTCATCACTTTTTAACTCTGTTATATCGAATTGTAAAATTTGACGAAATTAAAAAAGAAAGAAAAAGTAAGCAAAAGGGACAGAGGACAAGGAAGAGAATGGATGAAATAAAATAAACTCGAGTACTGGAAAATAACATTTATAATTAATTACGGAACAGCGTAAGTATATGATATAGTGTTAAGCATGAAACAAATACAGTAAAAAACTGTAACACAATATAATACACAAAAGCAATGTTACATAAATTCTACGAGATTGAACAATTGAAAGTGTGTGTGTGTGTTAATATCATTCTCCAGGGTTTTCGTGATTGTACGATCACAGAACAATAGGCGCGGAATTTGCCTTTGCATAAACAGTATCATTTTCGTATTCTGTGATCTGTTTGCTTCCAGTTTACTTGAAATCAGTCTCTAATTTACGAAGCATTGCAATGGGTTAGACTTAGTACGGGTGGTAAAAGTGGAATAAAAATAGGATGTGTTATTAACACTTCTCATTGTTGCATCCCTTCAAGGATTATTTTTATTATTATTCATGTGTTCCTTAAAGTTAATGTTATTCACTTTCATCCGTCAGTAACCATAAGATAGTGTACATTTCTGGGTTAAAATAATAATATATGTCCATGAACATTATACCTTATTGCTTCAACAGTTTCCACATAAATACAGCATATTTAAACCACCATTATATGGAAGCATAATTTTATGCCTGTTCTACTTAATATCAACCATTGTTTAACCAATTAACCTTTTATTACTTTTAGTCTTAGAAACATCTATAGGTTAACAATGTTTACTATCAATTATCTGATACTGATAGGCCGGTGAAGAGAAATCATATACACGAACATCGGAGAAATGTCTGAAATTATTCTGGGTCTGGTAAGGTCAGGAAACGACACCCCTGCAAAATTATTGCTCTCTGAGAGACACCTTGTGTAAGAATGGAGTTACAACTACACTTTTGTTGAAAGTTGACCTGTCCTGGTTTTAATAACACACCAATGATAAAGTATTGACAAGCGTTGTGCATCGTAGTAGGTTGTACGGATTCTACAATTAACACAGGAATATACCGGTGGAACTACGTTAATTATTTACTTAGTCTTATGTAAAAAATAAAATGTAGACTATTAACCGGTTCTGAATAATGGAACAAATAGTGAATGTTATCCCACAGCAACTAATATATGACTGTAAATTAATGATACAGAAAGTCGTGTGTTCTATCACAGTAAACCCTGTGGTGTGTAATATCATAATGAAGTGAAAATTGCTTGTTTAAAAAAAAAAAATGTTTAAGTAGTTTTTGGTGCTTTTACTAGGAAGTTTTACTGAAACAAAATAAACCAATCTAATTAATATTTACATATAACTGTATTGGTTATTTAACGCCATATTAACTAAGGGGCTCCATAATTAAAATATTATCGTTGTAAATCATGTAGTAATTTTACTTCTACACAGTTACTACTTGATGACTGATTACAACTTACTGAAATCTTTTACAAAAAGTACGAAAGAAAGTTTGCTCTATACAAGTGTATATTTACACGTATATTTTACGTTATTGTACTAATTGTACGATTTAATAATCAGATATTTTACCAGCTGAGTGGGGTACCTAATGATACAAGTCTCTCTCTTTACTTGTTTGAAGACTGGTTGATGAAACGCTAATCTTAAGTTGTACGCAAACAGGTCTGAATTAGGTGTTGGCAATTTGTTAAAAAACACTGTTTCACAAATTTACTTGCTCTAAGTAATAAATATTTAACTTGATGAAGTTTTATGACGTAATCTTGACCGAATCAATGGACTGATTACAATGTGTTATAATTTCCAGTCTTCAGTCATCTGTAAAACCTACGCTATGGATACAACAATATAGAATAGAGGGAGCGAGGGTGGGGGTTTACCTCTCTCTCTCTCTCCGGATCGGGATTTAGGGCTTTTACGACCTGGGAGGGCCAGGTTCTAGTAGACCTATTCCTCACTACTGCACTGTTATTATTTTGCTATTTTCTTGGGTTTGGGTTGGCTGGTTTGATTTGTTAAATTCTATTACCACTTTTCTTTTCAGGGTCATGTCCGTTTTATGTTTTCAAGTTGTTTATGTGTGTAGCCTTATGTTTGCTTGGTATTTGAGTTCTGTGATGTTTGTGGTAGTGAGAGTAATTGTGCTATCTGTGGTAATATTGGTAGTAGTGTTCCAGCGATATTTCCATGATTAGTGTGATGCAATCCTCTTGGTTTTGGGGGTTAGTATATTTTTCCAGAAATTTGTAAAATATGTTTGTGACTGCCACTGTAATTTTGTTTGTTAATTCCTCTGATTCAGCATTTATGGGTTTAGTGTTTTTCTTTTGTTTTGTGGTCTCTTCAGTTTGGGTGTGAGTATTTACTGCCTGTGCAAATGTTTGTGCGGTAGATTGTTTGTTTGTGTTAGTATTCTGTTGAGGTTGTGGTGTTGCTAGCAATGGTGTTTTTCTTTGTGTACTGTTTGCTCCATGATTTTGTGCTTATGTTGTTTTGAATATTAATTATTCGTGCTTTGATATTTTTGTATTTTAGGCATCCTTTGTAGTTTGCCGTGTGTTGCTGTTGGCAGTTACAGCAGTATGGCTGTGGGTTATTTCGTGGACATTCATTGTTTCTGTGATCTCCCCCACACCCTACGCAGCGTGGGAGAGCTTTACATGCGGCTGCCACATGTCCATAGCGTTGGCAGTTATAACACTGGGTTACTACTACCGCTGGTATTTTAGTGGGTTCTACTGTGTATCTTCGATACCAGAAAATAATACCATTAGATATTACACTCTGTATATCTTGTGTTTCTTGTATGTGATTAGGTTTGTGAGTTTTTGTGTTTTGTTAGAGAAAATACGTTCAACTTTCGTGACTAGTATATTTTTGTGTGTGAGTTCTGTTTCTATGTCTTGGTTTGTAATGCTGGTGTGTATATCTTTTATGACAAATGAGTTGGGGTGAGGTTTGTTTCCTGGTATGTGTATTGAGATGTTTCCGGGGGTTTACCGGTTCTTTTATTTGTTTGTTTGAATTTCGCGCAAAGCTACACGAGGGCTATCTGTGACAGCCGTCCCTAATTTAGCAGTGTAAGACTAGAGGGAAGGCAGCTAGTCATCACTACCCACCGTTAACTCTTTCAGCAACGAATAGTGGGATTGACCGTAACATTATAACGCCCCCACGGCTGAAAGGGCGAGCATGTTTGGTGGGACGAGGATTCGAACCCGCGACCCGCAGATTGCGAGTCGAGCGCCGTAACAACCTGGCCATGCCGGGCCAGGTTCTTTTCTCTTGACAAAAAACAACATCAACTTATCTAATAAAGCTAACGTTCGTATGTTTCGTACACGTGTACCTTTTTGCTTAACTTATATAGATCGGACGCTTTTGAATGACAACTGCGAACAGCTGACATCATAATGCGGCTGAGAAACGTAAGAAGGTAACAAAAAATAACCACAAATACAATTAGCAAAATTTTAGTTACAATCTCAATGAAACACTATAAAAAATTCTGTGTGATATTTCAACGAGTCAGTTACTGGTAGTTAGTTGTTTTTACTACTTTGGGATCGAAATGAAATAAAAGATAATCTTGGTAACTGGAAATTTGAAGCTAATGACACTAGACACTACAAAAAAAAGAGGAAGGTTTTATGTCATGAAATACGTAATAATTTGCTTGTTATGAATATTTGTGCAAAGCTACAATGGTTATCTGTGCGTAGCCGCCCCTAACTTTAAGCCAATAGATCAGAGGAAAGGCGGATGGTCAACAACACCCACCTTCAGCTCTTGTGGAACTCTTGTTTGGACAAATAGTGGGATTTGACCTTCAATCTTATATCGCACCTATTGTCCTGAAGTGCGAAGCGAATTTTTGCGGCAACTGGAGGCAAATCTCGAACCTTTGGATGCAGGGTATGGGCATGCTAACCACTAGGTTCTACCTAACATGTATTAAAAGTTGGTTGGTTGTAATTAAGCCCAAAACTACACAATGGGCTATCTGTGTTCTGCTCACCACGGGTATGGAACCCCGGTTTCTAGCGTTGTAAGTCCAGAGACATATTAAAAGAAACTTGTAAACAACATACTGTTTCAGATTTAATTTTTACAGAACAATTCAAAGATACCATGATAATAGAAAGCACATGTATCCGATTTACGTACTACATACTTTTGGTATCCGATTCACGTACTACATACTTTTGTATACAAGAACGACAAGACAAATATGAACACATTTGCAAACCTAATTAAACACATGAACAATATGCGTAAATGTTATATAAATATGATAGTTTGTAGACGTGGAATAGAGAATTATGATTACCCACCAATTCATTTGATTGTTATCACTCAGTATTTTTGTTGGAGTAAAAGTTATTAAAAACATTTGCTAATTGACTATTGAATATAAAAAAAGGTACTTCCATTACTTTTCAGTGAGAAATTATAAGAACTGAGACGACTTATTAACTTATCTATAAAAAAATTATTAGATACTTCACGCTTTTACAACATAAGAATTTAGATTAAATAATAAAACCATAAGTAACGAGTGATAATAAGTTAGTATTAGTACTGTTCTACGCCAGATGGGGTTTTTATTTTTTTAGTGTACCCATTAAGATGATAAAGGAATAATGATATTACTTACACATATATAATAATTATGGCATCAATCAAAGAAAATTTGTTTTATATAAATGTAAAAAAATCTGAAAGTAATTCCCGTTTGAAGTAACAAAACGCTTGTTGTATTGTTTGGCTTTTTTTATCTAATCAAGACTTGTTACATTTTGGTGAAATTTAGTTGAATGGACAGCAACTGCTTGTTATAGAAACACAAGTATAAAGGACGAAGTTTCGAAAGTCTTCCGTCTTTGGTCCTCAGGTCAGCATCTGTATGGTGTTGTCGGTACTTGGAGTATTCTGTTGGAGTGTGGAGGGCGTGTTATGATTGGTTGGTTTATCCCAGTTTCTGCCTAAACAACTTATCAAATAATTTTCAGATTTTGAAAATACATGTGTATTAGAAACAATACAGAAAACGTTTTAATTTAAATGTATAGCTTACTATTGAAAAATATTTTATTAGTTTCACAGAACTATTTAGTTTTACTACAAAAATTGGGTACAAAAGCAATACTATAATTTTAGAAATACACAACCTAAACATCAAAAAGCATTATAAAAATTTGAATATTATATAAAAAAAGTGACTTGGTAAAACAAAGGGTCAAGAAAAACTAGTATTACTTATATTAAGGAAGCAAATTTACAACATTTTTCTAGAAACAAAACAATCGATAATAAATATTTTCAGTTAATATCAAACAATGTTAAAAATAATTCAAAAAGAAAATTTATAAAAACGTTTACAAAACATCTTGTTTTCTTCAAAAAAATCAAGAATAGGCTAGCTTCATAATTTTTTGATAAATATGACACCAAAAATTTTAGGTAAATATAAATACTTGTTTTTCATTGTAGCTTTCCCAATGAATGCCATTTATGTATTTTTAAAGTTTAAATTGTTCTTTTAAGAATTTATATACATATACTTCTTGGAAAGATGAAAAACTAAAACATGTTTGTAATCAGCAGCTTAATGTTCCAAGCATGGTTTGTTTTGTATCTTTTTTAATAACGTCTTATTCCATGTGACACATTCATATTCTGTTGATATTTATTCATCTTTTCATTAATTCATGTATATCCCGAAAAGCAGACTGCTATATTTTATGTAATCGAGGAATTTTACAAAGTATCCAATAAGATTTTATGTAAGAGCAGTTCACATATTTTACAAACCTTTCGTTACACTTCAATATTGTATATTAATTCCTCTGCTATACTGCAACATAATCTCTCTTACGCATTAATCTATTTTTACAACTCAAACACAAGTAATATTTCTAATTACTTGAGATTACAAGAGACTTCTTTCAGCATCACTAATCAACTTTAAACACCCCCATTATCATTTGTTATACGTATATACACACACATGCCAAATTAAATTATATATTTAAAAAAAAATTAATTCTATTGCTAAATATAAAGCCAAGTATTCAAATAAACTGATAGTACTGTACAATAAAATTAAGTTATTTATAGCTTTTTTAATACTTTTCAATAGAATCTGAGTATTTTTGTAAAGTCATTTAGTTAAGGTACCCATTATAAGAATTTTTTTAAGATTTCTGCAGCTAATCCAATACTACCAGCTTTTTTCAGTTTTCATCTACTGATTATATAACTGATCTTCATAAAACTGTTAGCATCTTTCACCGGAACATGTCTCTGTTAAATGTATTTACTTCCAGCCCTTTGATTATGTCTTGCAAAGTTTATGATACTGACAATGTAACTGTTCAAATGACAACACATCTTTACCACATGTTCTACTATTAGTCATGCATTGACACAACTATACCAAACTTTTTATTAAAAGCTATTGTAAAAGCTTTTATTTGTCACATAACAATGTATTTTTATCTTTATATCATCACACACACACACACACACACCTTAACCAAACTCCTTGGTCATGAAAGAACACTTCCATATCAAATTTACTATTATTGAGAATGTAACAACTTCATTAAATTATCTAGAACAAGTCAAACAATGGATTTTTAGCAAAATCTCTTGCTACAGGCCAAATAATAACAAATTTTATACTATTTTGTCACATAACTACACAAAACATTAAATTGCAACAAACCTTTCAGTTACTACAGAACACAGTATCAAACTTTTACAAAGCCCTCTGCTACTGCCAGGTTCCACAGAAAGTTTTCTAGAGAAGCAGCAAGTTTGTGTTCCTTTAGACTTTCTAAGGTCACCACCGGATGACCATCTTCCTCTTCTGAAGATAATGACTTGAGATTGTTTAGGAGTTCCATTGTCTTGGAAGAAATTTCCTGCTCAAAATACAAAGCATCACTATAACTGAAATTTAAACAATAAAAAAGGGGGCAAGAAAAGAATAAATTATTTGTATGAATTGATAAAGAAAGCTGGTGAAATTCTTCAAAAAAAGATTTAAAACCTTATATGTTGTTTCTGTATAGTTTGAAGATTGCAACTTTAATTATTTTCAGGTACCTTTAATCTTTGGTCTAATTTAACGTGCTTCTTAACAAGTTAGTATAACTTATATATATCACTGCACTAGAAAGTTTACAGTAAAACAAATGTTTAAGTAAAACAAACTGACAACAGTCTTTATAATCCTACACGTAGTCACGTAACTGAGCATCACTAGTAAGATTTGTTAAAAAATTCTAAAACAATTAATTTTTTTAGTTTATAATCGATTAACATAATGATTTTGAAAGATTACATATGAACACACTGCTATCAGTTTTCTTACAGGATGATGGCTTATACTGCTTATGAATACCATTTTTACTCATTTTAAATGAAACATGACCTAAGCATGTACTTTTCATATCAGTTAAGATTTACATGAAAGTACATAATCCTTAATCCTTTTAACCTTATGCGCAGGGTCAAAGTGTGTGGTGTGTATGCTATGACCTTAATACAAAGTGTAGTACAACATAGTATTAAGTATTTGATGTTAGAGTTATCAACTATTCCTGTTACCCTACACTGCTGATTTAGTGACAATTCATGGTAGAGGAAAGTTTTTACCAGATACAACATATAGAGATGCTGAAAAAATCTGTAGATATGGATTTAAGAGGTTCTATAGGTTATGCAAATTATATGATGGATTGAAGTATTTTTACTTGTTAGAGTTATCAACTATTCCTGTTACCCTATACTGCTGATTTAGTGACAATTCATGGTAGAGGAAAGTTTTTACCAGATACAACATATAGAGATGCTGAAAAAATCTGTAGATATGGATTTAAGAGGTTCTATAGGTTATGCAAATTATATGATGGATTGAAGTATTTTTATTTTTCATATGAAAATCACCTTGCACTTCAACTTGTCAAACTGATGTAAGCAATTCAGACATATCTTGAGAACAAATACATTTGTAACACACCTGATTTTGTGTACAACACATTTATACATTTGACTAAAAACCTACCACATTTCAAGTAGATACATGAAGTATGTTTGAAATTATAGTTAACATTCTTTCTCCAGTAAGGGGTTGGTCCAATGCACAATCAGTTAACACAGGTTGGCAGTCAGTTTAAAGAATGAAGTTTAATCATTTCAGCCAAATAAAAACTAATGAGTTTTAAGTATTTGTTAATCTACAATTTTTAAACTGTATTGAACTTTGTATCATATTTGAAAATTATAAAATTGTTATACTTGTGAAACATGTCTATCAAACCCATTTGTCAGGTTTTGAGTAAAAATAATAGAAAAAAACAAAACAAAAACAAACAAACAAAAAAGAAGTAACATTACCCCTACTCAACTGAAAGTGTCAATGCAAACTATAAAATTTAATGTAACTCTAATTTTAAAAACAATTATTCCCCTCCTTATATGAAACAAACAACAAAAAATGAATTTATAGTGATATATTTTTTTTTATCAAATTATTAACTATAGTACATATTCTTTTAAAACTGATAATTATGAAGAATGATGAGAATTTCAAGATTACCAAAAGAAAACTGTAAAATTTGACTGAATACTTACTCGAATAATGTCTTGGTTTGAAAGTTCTGTATTTTCTGCTTGTCTTACCATAAACATAGCAATATCTTTATGAGTTTTGCTCATTCCAAAAGCCTCTGAAAGATGAGATATAATTAAAATTTAAACTCATAATTACACAAAGCTCATATAAAAAATACAAAATTCAGAGTTAAGCAATCAATACAGTACATTATTGCTTTTTTTACTGTATCTCACAGAGTACTTCTTTCAAAAAATTGTGGTCCTATGACTATATTGATTGTTTGGAGTGCTTCTAATTGTGGTATTTTGTACTTATGATGTTCTTCTTCCAGTTAATAGTTCTTCTAAGGATGACACCTTGTGTATTTGGAGCAATTATACATTTTAAACTGTCCTTTAAAATGATTTTTTTTAGTGACTAGAGATTTTCCATTTTTATTTTTAATGGATGTTTCATTCATATCAAGAAATTACCCAAAAACACCTATGTAAGAAAATGGGAACAAAAGTTTGCTTGAATTTGGAAAAAAACTATCATTCAAAATATATTAAAATATCAACATTCAAATATCTATTGTTGAATAAATATCAGTCATTATGAAAACAAAGTTCAAAGTGTAGTATTTAATGTCTCTTTCAATATTTGGTAAAATATAAGTTTAATTCTGGTAACATCCTAAATATAAACAACATTCTGATAAAATTCACACTCAAAGAATAATAATTAAAATAACATAGTAAAGAGGTCTATAACTGTTTGTGTCATACGATCCTCATAAAAACAACAAAATAAATAAAACTGAATTTTGTACCTTTTGCATGTGAAGCAACTGTGATTTCAGTAGCAGCAAGATTGACAAAAACATCATACAAATCTGTACGTGTTTCCACACTAGCATCTGTGAACCCTGCAGCGTAAGTCTTTAGACTGATTAGTTCAGCACATTCACTCTCACTCAGTTCCATGTAGGGATAGAGAATGTTCCAGTTTTGCCTATGCCACACTAAAGCTGGTAAGGCTCTGCAGTTGTCGAGGAAATCAAACAATGATACTTAGCAGTTTAAACAGATTGCCAAGAAGAAGAAAAAAGAATGGTAACTCTTGCACCTCGATTTACAAGAAAATAATCTTTGTTGTAAAATAATTGATTATGTTTAGAAAATTCAAACAGAAGTTGTATCTCTTAGTGAAACCCTCTTACACGAAAGTTACTAAATTTTCTCATAAATAATTTCTGTGCACTTAGTTAACAAATTCTATGTAATTGTTTTGAATAATAACATATTCAAAACATTATAGAAAGGACTTACTAAGAGTACATACATCAATATAGTAAAATTAGGTATTATTTTCAAACATATGAAACATTGTTAATAATGTGAGATGAAGTAGTACGCATAAATCTTGAAGATATAAGTCATTCTCAAAAATATTCACACTGTCACCTTTTACAATGTTTAGGCTAATTATGTGATATATGTACAATAAATGTTTTAAAATTATACAGTACATGAAAACAATTATCTTTTAAGTATTATGAAATACAGTGTATTTCCAACACACATATATAACTGTATATAAAACAAGGCTGTAAAAATATTGACAGGAACACTTGAGGTGAGTACAAATAATAACACGGTCAATAGTATGAGGCCATAGTGTATAAAAATAAATTATTATATTAAATATAAATAGAGCATTAAATGTACACAATGAAGAAAATAAATCAGATGAAGTAGAAGATTATGCTAAAAATTTTAAAAGCCAATATTTACCTCATAAAAGAAAGTAATGCATCTAGCTCATGATGATAGACAATGATACGTTTCTTCAGTATTAATGCTGTATAAATTAAGATGCTCTCCAAACCAAAGGTATTGATGACATCTGAACAGTTTAAAAGAAATCAGAAAATGATGTATGTTTTTTATAATCCAATTTTCTTCATTGAAAGCTCAGTCAAAGATTAAACCAAGTTTGTGCAAGCTGAAGCATTAGTAAACAACTAGAAAATATACATTGTACTATTTATAGGTTAGGTCATACAACTTATAATATTATCATCAGAACTGTCCACAGAATTTACTCTGTTTTCAATAAAATATTTTTGATAAAATACAAACATTTTATGTATGATTTAATTTTCCTTAGAACAATCAAGACATTTCTGAAAATAGATATAAAAATGATTACAGGCCATTAAATACTTAATATATTTTATTTGTTGGTTGACAAACAAGTTTACCTGCACAAAGGGGAATACCTGGTAGAGCAAGAACTTAAAAAATATCAAATTAAGCTTCTCAAAAGTAAGCAAGGTTCTTAAAATTTTACTTATGAAATGGAATAGTCATAAGGAAAAATGATAAATTAAGTTCAAATTAAGCTTCTCTGGGGGTTATATATTCCTACATTGAAATACCTGGTAAGGAAAAAATTAAACTGGAGTCTCTTAAAGCGAGTATTGGGAGAATACTTTCCTATGAGGGAATACATAATAGGGAATGAAATAAACAAGTTTAAATTAAAACCTAATTCAACAAATCTTTGGAACCACTGATAATGGAAAGATAACCTAAATTTTATTATACTCTAGAGTACTGTAATAATCACTAACTATAAAAACTAATGTTCAATATGGCTTTTTCTAACATTTTGGCTAACTTAGTAGTGCAATGATTAAATATCAAACAGATGAATTTCATAAATATTCCAATTTGAACTCTATATAATTTGTCCCTGAGAGAATTATTTTCTTCATCAATTCACTCTTTTTTTTTTACTAGAAAAAAGTTGTTATGCTTTGGGCATATATAGCTTAAGATATAACTGTGTGTTCTAAATGCACATCAGAAGCCAGTGTTACACTGTGTTAATAATAATAATAATAAAAAAAAATAAAAAAACAAAAAAAAACGAATAATATGGAAAAGGAATCTGACATACTAGTTTGAACACACACAATATTATCAGCCAACCATTGATAAAACATTCACATAAGTGCTTTTAAGAACTTTAAAATTTAAAAAAGAATAACAGTAACAAATAATAAAGAATAGGCAATTAATGAAAGCTTCTTTCAACTTGGCACATTGTAATGAGTGGCTGAGGTGTTCACTAACCATATAGCTACAACACAGTAGATTTGCAATTAAGGATGTTTTTGCCTTTTCTTGTAGAAGTTTATTTTCAGCTGGGTTTTATGTTCGGCAGAATGTTAAACAACAGACTTGCTATTTTTCACTGTTATTTAAGATGCAAAACAATATTAGATATTAGTTTGTTACAGTGATTAAGATAACAAACATTCGCATTATGTTTCTCTGTTACAGAAGAAGTGAAATACAATGTTTCAGTTATACTTTACAGATAACTTACTTCTAATTGGAGATGCTGCAAAAGCAGCTTTCTGATCAAACTCTCTAGATAGAAAAGTTCCATTTTCTTCTGTGGTACATGAACCTCTAATTATGACAGAAAGATACAGGTTAAGAATAGCTGTTGGATCTCCCATCTTGCAATATATTTTACTCAGGATTCTTGATAAATTCACATACTTCTCAGGATTGAACTCAAGTGTTTGGAGGACTAATGCAAACTGTCTCACCTTCAGTTAAAATAAAAATAATCTAATGAAAACTTCAATATTCAGAAATTATAATTTTTATAAAGGATTCTTATCTTCTAATATACTATAATAATTTTAAAATAGAAGGTAAACAACAGCAATTTTAATACAAAAGTTTAAATACATATAAAAAAAAACAGTTTTAAAGGTAATGTTTCAAAAATATTCAAGAGTAATTTAAATTTTCCCTGACAGATGCTTATAACTACAGCTTTTATATTAAAATCATATAGTGTTAAGTTCTATTTTTCAAACATGCTGCTGGTAGTAAAAAGTAGATACCATTTTTTTCATTACAGTACTACTGTAACAAAAACCGAAAAGACTGCTTGATATTATAAAAATTATCTATGTAAACTTACTGTTACCTAAACAATAAAAAGGCAAAAAATGAGTAATATACTAAGTTTAAAGTCCCAAGAAAAGATAGAAGAATATGTATGGATATGAAAATTTGGTGGCTGATGAGCTTTAATTATTTGACAAATATAAATATTTTGGCAACTTGGCAGGGCATTTTGTTAATTTTAGTAAACATTTAAAAAACTACCTAATCAAAGCAACAAAACAGTCATTATTAGAAGGACTATATAAATCTCCAAATGTTATTTCATGCATTGGAAACTGTAACAATGTTTTGTACACTTGCATTTTTGATAACTTTTATACATAAATGAATATGTCTATTTATATTCTATAAATAGGCTGAGAAGAAAACACAATTTCCTGAGCTCTGATAATTTTAAGAGTAATATGTAAAATTCTGGAAATCAGTTTTGTAAATGGCATCACTATACAATATGCAAACTGTACATGTACATTTACTTGAGTATATAAAGGAAAATTCTTGTGTTTTCTTGTCTTCTGAAGAATGTGGAGCATCTTCCAATGAAACATGTACAGATTAAGTTTTTGAATTTTATGTTTCTTTTAACTTTATACAGTAAATTATTGTCCATTTTTATAAATGTTGGAGTCATCAATTGATTGTATTAATAATATGTGATATTTGAAACATTACTAAGTTAGTCAGTTCTTTAATACGTAGATACAAGAAAACACTTTCCAATATATGTATTCTTGGAGAAATATATCACAGATTGTGTCTTGTTTTGATAAGTTAATTATTATATTTTACTCTTGTAGGTTTCCATGCAAAACTGATAATTGATTAAACTAAACAAATAGACAGAAGCATTTAAAGATCATTATGATGTGAATTTACTTAATATTAAATATATGGTTCATTAAAAAAATGCCAATTCAAATACATCCCCTAGACAGAAACTTTTAAAGAAAATTGAACAAAATCACAATATCATACCTTTGGAAGTTTGTCAGCATCGAAAACTTCGGTTGTGTAAATGTAGTACCAAGCTCGATGATGATGACAGTACCGAAAAGTTACTGGGGGGATAGGTCCACCAGATCCTGGTTCACACTCTAAACCACATTTCTGGATCAGTAAATTTCTCTTTTCATAAGCTATGGATGGGTAGGACCATGTCCATAGAATATCATTGTTTGTATCTCTTTCTAAAGGAAAGAAAATTATAGGAATACACTGAAATACCTTTCATTTAAAAAAATGCATCCCCCAAATCAAGATTTAAATAATACATACTAGGACAACAAGTAGACTGAACATTAACTTAGTCGTTTGATATCATATTACTATTGGACTGCCAAAGAATCAAGCATTGTAATTGAACTTCTAATTTATTTATAACAGTTTCAATTGAACTGGCTTCAAATGCCGCATCATATATACAACTTACCAATTAGCCCAACAGCTACCAAATCACTCGATATCTCCATTTTTACGAACAAAATGCAGCGTCCTCTGTAAAGAGGGTGAAAATTGTTTATTTGCGGTAAGAAACAAAATATCTAAAAACAAAACCAAAATGAGTAGACCGAGTCTTTTTTAAGGAAACAAATTATTATTATCATATTATTATTATGAAGTTTAAATTTCACTGAGAAAATACAGGTAAATTAATTAAATGCTAACAGTAATTAAAAAGACAATCACATTCAGTTAAGAATCATATCAGAATTACTTGTCATTTGAAGGTCGCAGTTTTATTGAGGTAAAAGCAGAAACAAACCAATCACGAAAAGTATAATCATTGCACTTACTTACTCTAATTTGTATTTATAGTTAGGGCACTTGACTCGCAACCTGAGGTTCGCGGGTTCGAATCCCCGTCCCACCAAACATGCTCGCCCTTTCAGCCGTGGGGTCGTTATGATGTGACCGTCATTCTCACTATTCGTTGGTAAAAGAGTAACCCAAGAGGTGGCGGTGGATGGTGATGACTAGCTGCCTTCCCTCTAGTATTTCACTGCTAACTTAGGGACAGCTAGCGCAGATAGCCCTCGTGTAGCTTTGCGCGAAATTCAAAACAAACAAACAAAGAGTATTAGGCTGTTGATCTCAAGTTGTTTGAATTATGTTACTATGGTAAAATAAAACTGAAGACATGTTTTTTTTTCTCATAAATGTATATCTTTATGATTTATAAGATACCAGGATCTTTGGAAATTTATGGTGAAAATAATTGATATTGACACTGAAAAGAGGACTATAATAGGAACAACATTTTAAAGCTTTTATATTCAAGTTACAAGTAGCGCTGCTTAAAAATTCACTTGATCAGAAAGGTCGAAATAATTATGTCATAGGCTTTTTGTAAATTAAAAAAATCGACATTTATTTATTGAATAAGACACCAGGCTTTCAATGCCCATTTTGAAGTATCAAAATTAGTGAAAGTAAATTAAATCTAATATCTGTAGATTATACGAGTCACATTAAATATATTTCATTAGTTTCCTTGTAAGGTACTTATAGTTTCATCTGGCCTTTCTATTTGAAGCGATACTAAAACAACTCACAGTTTTCCTAGTGTACATACACATTTCATAGTACCAGATGAAGTTCTCAAAGCTAGAAAATAGTATAAAGCAGAAATATTAAATTCCGATTATGCACTTATAGAAAGTTAACAATGGGAGAAGTCATATAGATGAGACCCGAAGAATGTACTCAGATCCCCATCGGTTCTTCAGTCTGGAAAGATTTTTTACTGGAGATAGTGCAATGGGTGATCGCAAAACTCTATTTTCATTTGCCAGCAAGTGCGAACCAGAGAAGTGGGCAAAAAACACTGCTCTGGTGCTGGCTTTTTCCACGATAGTCCATGGAATAGGTAGGCTCTGGAACGAACAAGAAATATATATATACCATGAGGAAACCTCAAGTGGTCTTGTGCACATTCTTTCCCAGCGAGTCTGCCAAAGAAATTTGCATGCCACTAGCCTTGAGGCAACTCTCACCTAACTTCATGTGATTTTATGAGAATTATTCCACAATATGATGACGCATCATGTGACAAAAGCTCTTCATAAATAGGAAGGCGACACACCTCCATGCACACTATCTCCCCCGATGCATATGCATTTGTGAATATTCATTCTTTGACGAGGCAACTAAGAAAATATGTACTGGAAGTAGGGACTGTGTGAGAAGGTGAGGATCTATCGGAAGTACATTTTCAGGTAAATAAAATGTTAACTTCCGATACAATAACTTACGACTTCACACAGATTAGAAAGAATCACACATTCATATGGCGGTAGGACTGGTGCAAAATTTACCTAGAAGATAATCCTTCAGAAAGCTGCAAAAGGAGGGTACCGTATTATGTTGTTACAGTATGGATACATTTCTACTCCACTGTCAATCTATGCGTGCCTCTTGCACGAGTAGGATATGTTTGAGATTTAGCTAGAATCAGACGTTTAAATGGTGGAGAAAGCAGGAAGTCCATGGGGTGTAATACATGATGACAGAGGCTCTATAGGGATACACTCATGGGAGACCGCATCTCGTCTCATCTAGGATATACTCTTCGCCCGCATAGAATAAAGAGAGAGAGAGGCAAATAAGGTAGGTTTGTATCGCTTAGACGGGCGGAATCGGTACATGACCGTCTGAATTCTTGCACACAAGATGTTGGACAGCCAATATGTGCAGTGAGGTTGAGGCTTGTTCAGACCATACATTGTATGCACATCTCCTCCACCATCGGACTCGATGGGTAAGAATTAACTGTGAGAAAAGAGCACTTGTGATAAGAATCTATACTCACCTCCTCCAGTAAAGCAGGTTTCACAGAAAAGGAACAAGAGTTTGAGATGAATTATTTAATTGAGGATGATAGCACAAGTTATGAAAATAGAAGTTTTAATATTCACCAATGATTTTGATATGCTGAACAGCACTCTTCTGATATCCCTTTAGAAATATTTAAAAATGACGTTGCTTATTAATAACAAAAAGAAATTGATTCGCAAAGCATGTCTTCCATTATCACGACCTTTTGTCTTGATAATGCAATTTTAGTCCATCGAAGCCTATAATTTTGTAAGGCATGCTTTCAACCCTGCCCTGTCACATTAACCTGCCATTTGAAATTGGCATCAAACATTAACGGGGCACCAGGCTTTACACAAGATGCATTTAAGGCATTACAACAAGTGGTAAAAAAGGGAAAAGGTGTAACCAGTAAAGTCAATTGAGCTTTAATGCTAGATGCAACTCCACGTACCAGCAATGTATTTGTTGTTTATGCTTGTTTCTTTAAACAGCAACTGGAAGGTGACTATTGGTTATTTCTTCATTAATGCATGATTGGACAAAAACCACCAAACTTTGGGAGAATATGCCTTACAAAAACTGTTATATGTTGAGATTACAACCGTGGCACTTGTTTGTGATGTTTTTAAGTTGATACTTTTTCAAGATGAAAAGAACTGGGTGCCAATATGTCGCCAGAAAACGTACAGCCATGGTTTTTCACCCTAGCAATTAAAAATCAAACTTTATGTCATACTTGATATATATGGCACATGCTCAAGCTCATTCTAAACACTTTTACACATGAAAATATATTAGAAAGTGAAAATGATGAATATATTAAATGGTAGTTCTTTACTGATTTGCTAGAACAAGAAGACTTACATCTAAGAAATAAAGATCAATGCACATGTAGTGGCAGAAATATAAAATGAAAGTTAACTTTACGATACAAACTTTAAGTTCAAGTATGACAAATGCCATAGAATTTTGCAACAAAGACTCGAACTTACGCAAGTTTAAAAGAAGTGAACCTATAGCTAAATTTACAAGAACATTGATAGACTCTTTGATTTGTTCAACTATAGAAATCTATTAGCTAAAAATTAAAAAGAGTTAATGAGAATTTTCAATGATTTATTTTCTAGTAAACACAGAAAATTATATTTTTCAGTTCACAGACATCACCGGGCGAAGAGTATATGCAACTCGACACCATTTATTAGGTTTCTAACTGCGACCAACTCTGTGCAGCAATCATATAAAACTTTAGGGTCATCATCTTCATCCACTTTGAAATATCTTTTAGTATATAAACCAAGCCAGGATTACTTGGAACTCTTTTCGTTTCTTGCTTAGGTCTTCTCTTCAACAGTTCGTAGCCTACATATAAAAAATTGGTTATGCCACAAAAGATCACATGACACTTCCTAGTGTTTCTGCAGATGTGTTAGACACATGTATTATATACAGGTATACAGGGCCGTACCGTTCGCTGATGGTGCCCTGTGCGAGATATAAACCATACGCCATTTCTAAAAAAAAATCTAAAGCATCCTCGCCTTCAAAGATGCAAATTCCCTTCTTTTAGATCAGCGTTCTATGCGGGTGCATTATCCCTCGTACAGCCCTGTAGGTATGATCTTGAAATGCGTGAGCCTATATAGGATGATGAAGATTCACCAAATTTAAGGCCATTTCTTCCTCTAATGACCAAATTAGTATATATGGTTGGTTATGTGGTCAAAATGGCATACACACATACAAAGAGAACATTTTACAAATTGTTTGAAGGTCTTGACAGATGAAAATTCTAGAAACTTGTGTTAATTTTTACAGCAACTGAAGAAGTGGTGGTTTGGTAATGGCATCAGCAAAGGTTTATTAAAGTACATCAGGCAACAGAAAATTGTTTTAAGAGACTCCAGGAGTCAAGAAATGGTGAACTTCCAAACACAATTAGCCTTGGAATACAAATCGCTGTTTTGAAAGAAATTGTTTTCTCTGATTTAAATGGACACATGTTTGATTGCATACCAGAAGGTAACTATCTGTAAAATTTGACAAGGTATTTAATTATGTGTTACGTAAAAAATGAGCATAAAAACAACATCCAAAGTGTTTAGAGTGCTGATTTTTAAACTTTCGAATGTATAAAGCATAAATACATTGTATCTATTAATTATCCTATAATTTGTGACAGTAAAGTTAAAAAAATACATATAATGTTAGTAATTTTATGCTATTTCAAATATCAATACTTGGATCGTGTTTATAATGCACTTTTTTCTTTACCACAGACTTATATAAGCTTATACAGAAAGTTATCACTATATTGTTAATAATACAGCAGACCACAATAAAATAAATGTAAATATGTAAATATTGTCAGTAGATTAAAATGTATTTAGTTAAACGATAAGAAACACGGTAAAAATTGAGATCACCAAAACTGAAAGAGTGAAATGATTACAGAGCATTCAGTTGACAGTTGTATACCCTTGCCATTAACGCGTTTACTCTCGAAAACTTAGGGACCAACAATATGACAACTGCTTGACGTCAGGTGTTAATACAGTAATACTAGCCAATGTGCAGCCCAGTTCAATATAGAGATCAGTGCTGTTTGTTGTCTTCGCATTGATTGATACAACACAAGTAGAACAAGTGTTTCTAAATGATATATTCTGCTGTTTATACACAGATTCACTACTTTACTAGACCATTTCAACATGCATTTGCAAAGCACTTCATTATTCATACATGTAAAATAAAACGATCATGTATTGTGTCGAGTAATTGCTTGAGTCCTATAAATGTCAAGATGTAGTAATTTCATGATTATTCTACAATATTACTGGTAAGAGAAAAGACATCTGCGCTTTCTAAAGGGGTATTATGACTGTTATCTATCTAGAAGAAGCATTATTATCAAAGGCTGCAAGTATTTGAATTTGCTTGTATTGTTTGAACAACGCATGCTGCTTTAAATGATGCAATGGTGTGGGGAACGCTCCGCTGGTAGGGATTGGGTTCTTTGATTCTATCATGGGCATTGAACCATCAAAATATAGCCTATCCAGAGAGAAAATTCCTATTAAGAAGTTAGCACATAGGATCGCATACA
Source organism: Limulus polyphemus (assembly GCF_000517525.1). Classification (NCBI taxonomy): domain Eukaryota; kingdom Metazoa; phylum Arthropoda; class Merostomata; order Xiphosura; family Limulidae; genus Limulus; species Limulus polyphemus. The sequence goes on along the minus strand of NW_013665966.1, from coordinate 571,142 downwards.
AAAGTTGTAATGGTTTTTCAAACGAGACCTAAAACTCGGTTTTTTTAGATCAGAGTGCACTTGGAGGGAGTGTTTATTTCAACGAGAATACATGGTTTTGCTTTGTGATAGGGAGAAGGTTCAGGGTCTATTAGGTTTAGAAAGTCGTCAGGCTTTGTGAAAGGTTCTTGGGTGAAGGATGATGTTTTCCTTCAAAGGTTGTAGAAGATTCTGCGTATGGAAGAAGAAAAGCCTAAGAGGTTGTGGAGTTTGGAAGATCGTCAAAATAAGGTGTTACTAGGCGGTTGCTAGGAATAAAAGTAGAAGTCTTAAAATCTTCATAACTACTGCATTTAGGAGAAAAGGAAGTAACGGTAGAAAAGGGCTTTGTAAGTGTAGAAGTGTGACTTACAGTAGTATCAGAGTTTGTGAATGGGGCGGGATTCTTAGATGGTGTATTAAGTTTAGAGCTTAGAAAGAAGTTTCTAGAAACAGGAGTGGAAGCCGTAACTTCTACACAAGTGCGACGTTTAGAAGAATGGGCACATCTAATTCCGGGAGAAGCAGTGATAGAAATGGGGTTTGGAAGTGTATTGGACGTGTGGTGTACAGAGGTATGCTCTATGGATTGAGGGGGCTTTGTGGATTGGATATGGGGAATATAGTACATTGAAGGAGCTTTATGACAAGGAGCGTTTGATGGATCTAAGTTGGATTGTTTAGTGGTTGTTTGTAGGTAAGGGAGGATGTAGTTAGTGATAAAGTATCGTATATTACAGGATAGAGAAGCGATTCCTTTGAAGGAAAGGTGCAAACAATCCTTTGCTAAAAAGTCTAGTCCTGTTTGTGCCCGGCATGGCCAGGTGGATAAGGCGCTCGACTCACAATCTGAGGGTCGCGGGTTCGAATCCGCATACCACCAAACATGCTCGCCCTTTCAGCCGTGGGGCGTTATAA
>NW_013665966.1:568947-570158 GCF_000517525.1 Limulus polyphemus | reverse complement strand
GGGTGGTGATGACTAGCTGCCTTCCCTCTAGTCTTACACTGCTAAATTAGGGACGGCTAGCGCAGATAGTCCCTCGTGTAGCTTTGCGCGAAATTCAAAAAACAAACAAAAAAACAAAACAAACTGTCCTGTTTTCAAGTTTAAAGTCGGTGTTGTAAAGGAAGGGAAAGCGTGAGTTACGTTGGCAGAGGACATGTGCGAGGGCGTTAAGTTTGTCAATTTTCTGGCTAAGAGAGTCAGTAGTACAGGTGTGTTATCTTAGAGTTAAATCAATATGTCTATTGACTTCACGCGAGAAAAGAAACACGAAGATCAGTACAGTGAGTTAACTATGTACCAGTAAGGTTTGTAGGTCGTTAAAACAGTCATAAGCCGTCGTTCCATGTCGTTTTAGGTCGTTAGTTCCGACGTGAAGAATTAAGTAATTTTACAGATGGTGGCAGTAATGTTACAGTGTCTAAAAGGTCAAGTAAGGTGGCTCCACTGATTGAGTTAATTAAAATATGTTAGTCGTTAATGGAAGAAATGTATTGATGGAGAAATTTAATAATAGAATCTACAAAAATGGCAATGTAAGGTGAAAGAAGAGGTAACTTACCTTCTGTAAACCGGGGTCCGTGGTCCATGAAGGGAATATAAATTCTGATTAAGAAGTTAGCACACAGGATCACATACAAAAGGTGTAATGGTTTTCAAACGAGACCCAAAACTCAAAACGGAGAGAAAAATGTTATCCAGCTGTATTTAGTAATGTTAGAGCCAGAATTTTGTGTGCTATAACATATACAAAATCCAGGCTTGGCATGGCCTGATGGTTAGGGCGCTCGAATCGCAATCTGAGGGTCGCGGATTTGAATCCCAGTCATCGAACATGCTTGTGCTTTCAGCCGTGGGGACGTTATAATATGACGGTCAATTTCACTATTTGCTGGTAGAAGAGTAGTTCAAGATTTGATAGTGAGTGATGTTGACTAGCTGCCTTCCCTCTAGTAAGTCTAATATATCATTGTTAAATCAGGGACGGCTAGCTCTCGTGTAGTTTTGCGCGAAATTCAAAACAGACCACATAGAAAATCCACAAAAATTTGCTTTACAATTATTTTATATTAAAGTTAGCTAAAGGTTTTTTTTTAAAATAAAAAAACTTTTTCCACCCGGGATGTCCGAAATCATGAATCCTGGTTAAATTTGAAAACTAAATTTTTTTTTGA
>NW_013665966.1:562978-568937 GCF_000517525.1 Limulus polyphemus | reverse complement strand
TTTGCTTTACAATTATTTTATATTAAAGTTAGCTAAAGGTTTTTTTTTACATTACAACAACTTTTTCGACCTGAGATGTCCGAAATCATGAATCATGTAAAATTGTAAAACTAAATTTTCTTTGGAACAATGTCAACTGTGCTTTCCGAAGTTAAAAAAAAATAACAATAATGAAGTTGAAGCTGCGATACTAAAGCAAAACTTATTATATAAGCTGAACGCTATAAATAGCGGGAAAGAAGTTTTTCTTTTTCGTAGCTTTGCAGTAATCAAGAAGGAGAATTTTGGCAAATGAAAAGGATAAAAGAGATGATGCTGAGAGGTTAATGGTGCTATGAACAATGAACTTATTTGGGTATTAGGCATATGCGGGAATCATTTGAATGTTTACATAAGATATCGCCATATGTGATGAAGATGTTGGGTTCGTTAGTGTTTCTTAATATAAAACAAGACAAGCAACGTCAACAATGTAATATGTGCTTTGGAGAGAACCTTCTTTACTGTGACTGTCATCGCTTCCATCAGAAGGTGTGTGTGTTTCTAGACGACATCTTATATCACACTATGGCACATCTGTTTCAATTATTCAGAGGCTATGAACAAGACCTTTTATATGTCCAGAGAGGAGGTAGCAATTTTTGATAGCAGGAAGTTGTCGGAATTTACATTACTGTACATCATGTACTGTAAGTGTAGGATTACACCAATATCTCCAATTTTAACAATAGTACAGCAATTTAATTCAATGTTTATCCACCTAGTAAAATTTTTGAGCTTATTTGTTGTGTTCTGTGATCTATAGTGCCTGTTTTTATTTCGAGTTCACCGATGTTATGTTGGTAGGTAGTTTTAATTGTGTTTTACCAACGATTCAATGGGCGAGTTTTTGGTCGGTTATTATTTTGATTCATTTTATAAATGTTGATGTCTATCATCAACTTTTTGTTTCTTCTTTATGTTTTTCGGTTTATGCAGGAAACGTATAGCGAAATTAGATTCTACAATCGCTTGTGCAGGCTAGGTTGAAGAGTTTTTTTGTTTTTCTTTGTCCTGTTGCTAAACTAATTGTACGTAGTAAGTTTGGTCTGAATATATGCAAAATAAGTGTCTTATGCGTTAAGATGAAAGCGGCGATGATACAACTTACAGTAGTTTATGGAAGCACAAGGTCATTAAGAACCTTATAGTTTAGGGTATGCTGTTATTGCCAGCGTCCATATGGCTCAAGTGTGGCTTAATAGTTAGCGTATTGGATTAGAAATATGAGGGTCTCGAGTTCGAGACATGAGCCTACCAAACACGTATTGTTCGTACTTTCACTGTGGGTTCATTATAAGAGTGACAGTCAATCTTCATATTCGGTTAAGAGCACGTGCTTCATGCGGCTCATGCTGCCGACTGGTTACCTTCCCTCTAGTTCTCTAGTTAAAGTCTAAAAGTAGTGGTGTGGATATGAATTTCACGCAAAGCTACACGAGGGCTATCTGCGCTAGCCATCCCTAATTTAGCAGTGAAAGACTAGAGGGAAGGCAGCTAGCCATCACCACCCACCACCAACTCTTGGGCTACTCTTTTACCAACGAATAGTTGGAATGGCCGTCACATTATAACGTCTCCACGGCTGAAAGGGCGAGCATGTTTGGTGGAACGGGAATTAGAACTCGCGACCCTCATATTGCGAGTCAAGCGTCCTAACCACCTGACGATGCCGAGCCATTTAAAATTAGTGATGGCTATGCCTGAATCATAGGTGTCTCTGATTTAGCCGTTTAGCCCATTGTGTGTATAATGTGTCGTTCAGCTGGACAAAGAAACACCAAGGAGTACAGTTTACTATATTCTTGTATATTTAAGCTTTTTCAAATATTATATGATATAAAGATTGAAATGGAGAATGTTTTTCGGTCACATTTTAAATGGTTTGAAAGGAGGGAATGTTCTATTTAGTTTTTTTTCCAATTTTTTTTTCTGAACTGACAAGTTGTGGGCTAATAAAACTGAAGTTCATTGTCTTTTCTCCGATAACGGTAGACTAATTATAGGTGTTATATTAGGTTTTAAAAATACTACCATGATAAGTTTTACAGTTTGGAAGATATTGATCATATAAATTTAAATACTCGTTAGGATTTTTTGCTTGTTTGAAGTTAAGCACAAAGCTACATAATGGACTATCTATGCTGTGTCCATCATGGGTATCGAAACCCTCATTTTAGCGTTATAAGCCTTCAAATTTAGCCCATGCTACTAGGCGGCTTGAAGTTTGAATGGGCTATCAGTGATCTGCCCACCACGGGTATCGAAACTGGTTTCTGGCGTTGTAAGTCCGCAGACATGCCGCTGTGCCACTGAGGAGCGAATTTAATATTGAAACACTGAATACCAAAGAGAAGGGTCGGCATCATATTTCTAATGGTCGTATGCTGTCTCTGTTGAAAACTGACTACAAAACATTGGCAAACCTTTTAGTTATTCGTTTACCCAATGTTGTAGGCTCAGTTGTTTCTTATAGCCAAACTGGTTGTGCTCCCGGATGTGAGGTTGTTAAAGTGTTTTATACATTATTTAGGTGATACACAAATTAAGTTGGACCAGGTGAAAGATTTTACAATACATTCTTCCAACTTTTGCATAAGGTATTTCGTCTTCTTGCCAAAATAAAGATTTATCATTAATGGGTAAATTATTAATGTTTTATCGCTTTTTTTTACCAGGGTTTATATTTACAGATGTTACATAAGAATATTCCTCGGTATGATTCCATGCATAGAGATATACTAACTTTTAAGTGGAATGTCTATAAGGTACTTTGTGGTATATAAGTACAAGTGGTATAAACTTTGTTGATGTAGCCCTTGTAAGTACGCTTTTTGCTTAAATTTATTTCAGAACTGTTTACCTGGTAAGAGGATATTTAGTTCTACATTAATCATCGAAGTATTAGTTTAGTTAACATGGTGTTTTGAATTATTATTATTTTTTGTAATTTGGTACATCGGTATCGACGAGTATTAGTTTAGTTAATATGGTGTTTTGAATTATTATTATTTTTTGTAATTTGGTACATCGGTATCGACGAGTATTAGTTTAGTTAATATGGTGTTTTGAATTATTATTATTTTTTGTAATTTGGTACATCGGTATCGACGAGTATTAGTTTAGTTAATATGGTGTTTTGGATTATTATTTTGTAATTTGGTACATCAGTATCTACGAGTATTAGATTAATCATTACATATACATTTTACATATTTATTTTATTCCTCACGAAAGATAAGATTGGAAAGAGAATCTGTGACGTAGCTCTAACATTATTCAAACATCTAAATTATTTTCGGTTACTTTATTAGTGATTGAAAAGGACTTAAAAACCTATTAAGAGTATGAGTTTAATTAATTTGGTGTTTTGGATTATTATAAGTGTTAGTAATTTGGTACATCGAGCATTAATTTAGCAAATTGGATAGAAGAGTGGCTGGATGGAAGAAAGTAGAGGGTTGTTACAAATGGAATTAAGTCAAACTGGATTAATGTCACAAGTGGGGTAACTCAGGGCTCAGTCTTACAACCTTTGTTCTTTTTGATTTACATCAATGACATAGATGGAAGAATAGTCAATAAATTACTTAAATCTGCAGATGATATTAAGGTTTCGGTGTTGCTAGCTGTGAAGAGGATGCTGCTGATTTACAAAAGGATTTAGATCATTTAGTGAGTTAGGCAAATAAATGGCAGATTGGTTTTAATTATAATAAATGCAAGATAATGCACGTGGGTTATCATAATTTGAATTATAAGTATAATTTGGATGGGAATAACCTTAACAGTGTCGTGAAAGAAAGGGATCTTGGTGTAGTGGTTGATCAGTCTCTTAAGCCATCCGAGCAGTTTAGTTTAGACGATGGGACAACCGAGTTGGACCAATAGGTCACTTGTCCCAAAACTTTATGATATGTTAATATGGTGTTTTGGATGATTATTATCTTTTGCAATTTGATACATCGGTATATACACCACTTAAATCCATATGTTAAAGAAATCAGGAAAAGTTGGAAGCTTTTGACTAGTGGAGCATTTCGGACTCTTGAAAAACTGATGTGTCGAATTTTAATTAATTATTCTTCTAGCTTCGCTTAATATGTGTGTGTGTGTGTGGGGGGGGGTACCTCTTACTTTTAGTTGAGTATTTATTAATACTGGTATAATTCAGCTAAAACATCTTAGGAACGAGCTCATTCTGAGGTTTCTACTGCGGGGCGCTGTTTGAATTATGACGTTAATCTTGACTGCAGTTTTGCTTTTCGTTGCCTGGATACAGTTTATTCAGCGCCACCTGAAGATAAAAGGATTTTATAATTTTTCGTTTACCGCTACTTAAAAGCTATATTTCTCCAGATTTTTCTTTATCAGATTCTGGTTTAGGAGGACATGGTGGAACTGTAGAAATTTCTGGGTCTGATACTTAGGAAGATTTGTGGTAGAGAAATTATTTATTTAATTCTGTTGTAGAGTTTTGCAAATCGAATGTGCCAAAGAGAGATAGATTGGGAAAGAATATGTGGTAAAATGTATGATACTTTTGTGGATTATTTACGTAGGATTTCATTAAGCAATATACTGACACGTGATTCTAGATGTACTTATTATTTTTTTAAATTTCTGTGAAACTTCTAAGGAAACAACTGTACATTTATCGTTGTTTTCGTTGCCCTTATGTCCAGAAGTTGTGTGAGTTCCTTAAAAAAAAAAAAAAGATCAGAAATGATTTTGTTTTTGATTTGTTAAATTTTAATTGTTGTACGAATTTATATTTTTCACGAGAAACATTATATGCCTTGGTTGTAATACCTTATACATGGTTTAAATGCTACAAAACGAAATTATTTTCGGTCATACTAGTTTGACTAAATCTGTGATGCACGAGACACATTTGAAAAGAAAATTTGTTGTGCCACATCATTTTCACTATTAACATGCTCTGCATTTCAGTTATATTTCAGTTTATTACAACCTTGCATGCACAGATTTCTTTGGTACAACTTAATTAGTAGTGAAAGAACGCGAATGACGTGCTTGGTCTGTATATCTTTGGCTCATAAAAGATGCCAAACAAGTTACTGAGAGAAACCCTTATACAATGGTGCAGAGCGGAGTAAGAGGGCTTCTACATGAACAAGCGCAGAAAGTCAACAAGAAGCAATAAATATACGAGTATCTAGATAGCAAAAGATGTATGTAAAGATGTATTTATAAAATATACATCGTAATGTGTATGGTATACTGGTACGTACTTTACATTATAAACTATCGAATGAGCATAACTAACATGATATTTATACGATTTTATATTATACAGTGTATACATACGCGTATTTGTATACATAATATTATTCATTATACCAATTTTAATTAAAACTTTTAGTTCTCGAAGTGTCGACCGTAGCATAAAAAACACTAATTGAATGACTAGCTACTCAAAAAAATTTTTTTACCATCCATATATCGCTTTAGATCCACAAACTAAGATGCTATAGTTATTATATGTAACCATAAACCCTTGTATACAGAAGCTTTATAGTGATAAGTTCAACAATAGGGGTACATTTTTAGAAATTATGTAATGAACTTGAGAAGCTTGGTAACTAATGAAATTGTAATAAATAAGTACGGCCATGAAAACCGTAAACACAAATACATTTGAGCTATAAGTGTTAAGCCGCAATTATTATTATTTTTGTTTAAAAGAACGAACTAAAACCTACAAAACAAAACCAGAACTTTACCAATTGAAAGTATTTGAAGAATCCTAGTAGAAAATCAATGCTTTTAAATTCACAGAAATTATAAAATTTAGCTTTAAGTTGATGTTTTTAACTAACTTGCCGGAAATAGGCCAGACGATTAGAATTACGTTACAAGGCATAAGAAAAGTTTTTTTTTTTTTTTTTTTTGCTTT
>NW_013665966.1:559604-562634 GCF_000517525.1 Limulus polyphemus | reverse complement strand
AAAACCAGAACTTTACCAATTGAAAGTATTTGAAGAATCCTAGTAGAAAATCAATGCTTTTAAATTCACAGAAATTATAAAATTTAGCTTTAAGTTGATGTTTTTAACCAACTTGCCGGAAAAAGGCCAGACGATTAAAATTACGTTCCAAGGCATAAAAAAAATTTTTTTTTTTTTTTTTTTTTTGCTTTCTTCACGTGGTAACCCTTTGTTTAGGAAGCAATGTTCTGAGCATGAAAAACTAAAGTCATCATTGCTATCGGTATCATGGGGTTTGTGGACGGGTGAAATATTACATTTTCGATCGTGAAAACCGTAAACACACAAACATTTAGGCTGTAAATGTTAAGTCGCAGTAATTATTCTTTAAAAAACGTACAAAACAAAACCAGAACTTTATAAATTGGAAGTATTTTAAGAATCCTAGTAGAAAATCAATGCTTTTAGATTAAAATCTAGCTTTAAGTTCATGTTTCTAAATATATTGCTGAAAATAGGCCAGTCGATTAGAGTTACAAGGCATAAGAAGTGTTTTTAATTTGTTTTTCACGTGGTAACCCTTTGTTTAGGAAGTAATGTTCTGAGCATGAAAAACTACAATCACCATTGCTATCAGTATCATGGGATTTCTAGACGGCTGAAATATTACATTTTCTTACGATTATTCGATAGACATCTCCAAAATTCACGGAACCAGCGTAAGCTCATAGCCAAGTCTTTATTAAGCCTGCACAGAGGAAACACTAAACTTTCCTCAAAACTTTAGATCAGCCAACGTTTTACGTCACACATAGGCTCTTTCTTTTAACAGCTCTTTCACGTCACACATAGACTCTTTCTCATACATTACACATTACAACTCACATGATGTTGGAATTTGAAAAATAATCTTTCTGGCTTGTTTATGAAGTTAGGCCACGCACTAACTAACATTTCTTAATTTTTAGCACTGTTTCCTGTCCTCGTTTTAAGTTTCATGCTTGTATATTCTTTATTTTACGCCACACAAACATATAAATTACTTCTGCACTAAAATATAAATATATACAACTATTTGAGCATAGTAAGAAACTTCGTTGCGTTTTTATGGCTCATCTTAAAATATAAACTTTCCCAAAAAATATGTACGCTTTTATGTATAATATCGTAAACACTGCTGAGACTTCCAACCAAAAACTTCTAGCGAATGCTAGTAATAGTTAATTTATTTCAAAGACAGAAAGTTACACAAACATGTAAATATCGAAAACCTCTATTTCAACCAATCACAGGTGAAATTCTGAGAAATTACTTAACGAATAAATACAACATAATTAAGTACATGTACCAAGTTGCCCATTTTCAATTTAAGAGTGATTTTGTTGTAAAAAACATTAATGTTTATGATGAATTTTAAATACACTCTTATTTTTGGAAAATATCAGTTTAAGTACAACGGAAATGCTTTTAGTTTCTAATATATCATAATAAACAAGGCATTTCTTATGTAAAAATCCACTGTAGCATATTAAAAAAGGTTTGTATCTGTTTTTAAAAAAATACATTTTGTTTATTTGTTTGAAGTTAAGCATAAAGCTACACAATGGGCTATCTGTGCTCTGCCAACCACGGGTATCGAAACCCAGTTTCTAGCGTTGTAAGTCCGCAGACATACCACTGGGTGGTTTAATATATTGTAAAACAACATTTCTATCTGAAATATTTTTCTTCATTTCAAAACAGCAACGTTTCAGTAATTTTCATTGTAATTCTATGTATATTAAACATTATGGAGGTGGATGGTTTTATGAAGTTTACTGTTTTGATGATGAAAAACATTTAGGGTTAAGTGAAGCTGAACCCGAAAAAGGTATGTTTGTTTATAATTAAGCACAAAACTACACAATGGACTATCTTTGTTTTGCCCACCACGGGTATTGAACCCCGGATTCTAGCGTTGTAAGTCCTCAGACATACCGCTGTGCCACTGGGGGGGGGGGGCTGAAAAAGGTAACATCTTAGTCTACAGCAACCAAAGCAAGAACAGTCCTATGCAAATTTTATTACTAGCTGAAAACACCTAACTTTTGAACACATTTTTGTTAAAATCGAGTATTAAAAGCGATAGTTCAATCTATTGTGGTATTTTAGAACATGAATTCAAAATGTAACTTAATATACGGATGTCTCGGACTCATATCCATAGTTTGGCTTATTTTCTACACAAATCTGCCAAAACTAAAAATATATACATATTTGGAATGAACGAAGAAGTTTACAGACACCCTGCGTTTCTTCATCACCTCTGTACGTAGTTACTGGAAACAGTAAAAAGTAGACACAATTATTCATTCACAAAATATACATTTACTTGGAGTAAATTTGAAGAAAACCAACTAGTGGAGACAAGATCAAATGTTAGCAATTGTGGTCGTTGTTGTTATTTTGATACAAAGCAGGCAATGTGCTATGTACCGTCTGTCAATCGCGGAGATTCGAACCCTGAATTGTAGCAATTTAAGGTCGTAAACTTACTGCTGACCCGCCGGGGGACCAGTAGTTGTCGTTGCCTCTAGCACACATGTAACGATTTGCAGTTATGACTTCTTGAGGAGAAATTTTTTAGTAAAAAATGTATATATATAAATTAAATTATTGATTTTCATTGGGGAACGTATGTACAGCTATCATATTTTTTTACTGATCTTTCCAAATTTACTGACTGATTTTTATTTTATTTGTTTCATTTTCAATTCCGAATTAGATTATTTCATTTTCAATTAAATTTGAAAATTATAAAGTATTTTCTAAATAATGCTAGTTTTATTTTGTTTTACACTACTCAGTTTAAATCAGTTAAATTCCTAAAGTGTTACCCCTTAAACAAATGAAAAACTTAGTCTGTTCGACTAATTTTGTACTATCTTGAATATACACACGTATATGCTCTGTGTAAGTTTTAATTTTATCTTTGACATTGCTACATTAAACATTCAGCTTTATAAGTGCATTTGACATCAGAATGGTATGTTGAAAAATTCTTTAAGGCTT
>NW_013665966.1:544088-558738 GCF_000517525.1 Limulus polyphemus | reverse complement strand
ATAATGTGACAGTCAATCCCACTATTCGTTGGTAAAAGAGTAGCCCAAGAGTTGGAGTGTGTGCTGATGACTAGCTGCCTTCCTTTTGGTTTTACACTACTAAATTAGAGACGGCTAGCGTAGATAGCTTTGCGCGACATTCAAAAACAAGCAAACAAACAATGCTTATCAAAAATGGAACGTTTTGGAGGTAGAACCTGCAGTAAGTTTAAGCGAATATGTAAAGATTCACATATTTTCTACTTACTCTGTCATAGGCACATTTTAATAACAATGCGCTACGATTTGTGTAACATTTCGCTTCAAAGAGCTGCTTCTTCCACAATGTTTACAAAATTTAACAATATTGGTAGTTGTTAAGTCTAATAGATCACATAGCTTACTACAGGGGCATAATCGTGAAGCTTAACACTTAGAACGTGTCGAATCACGTGTTCCTTAGTTCAAAATTTAAGCTTAAACTTGTAATTAACATCACATTAAACAAGTTAATATGTATTATATACCTTAAACTTTGTTTCTAGCGCAGATAGCCCTCGTGTAGCTTTGCGCGAAATTCAAAACAATTCAAATAAAAGAATGGTGTGCTTTGAATATGGAGACTTTTGCATTGCACACTAAGCTGCAGAACTCTTGTCAAGATGCACAGTCGACGTAGACTTTAACAACGTGGTAAGATTCCAAAACTGTTTAAATAAAATATAACATACTCAACCTCTGTATTCTAAGAAAAGATTCTGTTGACAGGGAGGAGCGTCAGTGTCAAACTCCTTAAGGTATAATAGTAGGAGAGGTAACAATACTAAAATAATCTTATTAACATTGGGTGCATGTCAGTAAGTAAGTTTCTATTATCATGATGCGGAAATAAAATAAAATAACGTTAAGCTTATATCACATCTATATTAATACAGTAAAATTTTATGTTTAAACAATCCTAATACAAAAATAAAACACTACTATAAACTCTCCATTCACCAAGTTTTTTTGTTTTTGTTTTTTTGTGTTTTTCTCTTCTTAGGTCATGCTATACAGATGGGATGACATCTTGTCTCTTTTTGTCCTAAACAAAAACCTACCCGTATTTTCCCATTTATTTTCTGACCTACTAACACCAACAGTGTTTAACAATGTTCGTAAATGATGGCTATTTCCATCACCACCCACCGCCAACTCTTGGGCTACTCTTTTACCAACGAATAGTGGGATTGACCATCACATTATAACGCCCCCACGGTTGAAAGGGCGAGCATGTTTGATGTGACGGGGATTCGAACCCGCGACCCTTAGATTGCGAGTCGAGCACCCTAACCACTTGGCCATGCCGGGCCTCAACAGTCTGAACGTACAGAAATACATAGGCGCTGCATCCGGCGATGTGACTGGTATGTCTTCGTATGGAATAACATGAATACCTGTATTTATTCTCCAGCTGTTTGAGGTATATAACAGTTTAACGTACATTAAATGGAAGCAGCTTCTGTGCCCGTGAATTGTGTCGTTTTTCCAGATCGAGATCCTTTTCGATTACACTGTGGGACAAGTGAATAGCTTATGCCACTGACTTTTGTGTTTGTGAATTATCACCTGTTACGAAAGGTCACATTTTGCTTATCATGGCTGGGGTACGACTTGTTGAAGGTCTCATTCTGGATGGATCTGGTAAAAAGTTGATTCATATTCTTTAGTTTTACAATGACATTAAATAAAGGAATATCCCCATCTCGGAAGTCACAAATCTCCGATCTGAACACACCTTTATGGTCTGAGTGTATGGATATTTTGCGTTGTAAAGGACTGCTACATACTCCGCCCGAAAGCGATTAATCTTCGTAGCGTCACACGAAATGCCGAACAATGTCTGAATGGGATTCAAATACACTCCGTTCCACCGCACCTTGTTGCTGTTGTCACATAACCTGCTGATTTGCACATTGAAAATCTTTTTAATATAACATAACGTGCTCATACCTCTATTTAATCCTTACAGCTAGTTATTATTGTAGTCCAGATTAGACCATTAACAATATTTAACTATATTCCAGACAGATTTTTATAGTTAAGCTTAAGGTTTTATTACCATAAGTACTGCTAGGCCTAAAGCTGTAACATTAGGCCCATTTGTGCAATGCTACTTCCTAATGAGAACAGTATGTTTTCTTATTTGGGAAAATTTGACTTTTAATCAACCAGAACACTGACAATATATGTTCCTAACAGATTATCAAAAAAAACCACAAGGGAAAGGAAAGACAAAAAAAACGGGCAACATCGGTAAAAAAAAATAGTCAGGAACTTCAGCCTAGCACAAGTACTGGATCAAACAAATCACAGCATATGACATTTTCTGAAAGCTGTGATACCAAGTAAAACCAAAAATAAATTTCAACCATCAATCATTGAGGAGGACACTGACATAATAGTTACAGAAAGATGTACCTGATGAAGAAAATAATCTAAAGGACGCCTTTACTGATACCATATGCAATGACTCAAAAACAATTGAACAGACAACAGATGATTAAAAAAAGATAAAGATTATTGTGGTAGCACTAACTACAGCACTGCAGCTATGATACAGACTATAAAAACACTGAAATGAGGCACATAGAGAACAACAGTAGTGTGTCAACGCTAAAATGCAATAAATACTCGAAGAAGCAGAACAGTATTTTAAACGAAAAAACATAAAGATTAGTGGCATCCAAGAAGAACTAAAGGATGCTGAGAAAGATGAAGAAACTTTGGTAAAAAAGGTTTGGGCTGATGCCAAAGAAATCGACATTAAGTTAAAACCTCAGCCAGAAGATATCTCCATATGTTATCATATAGTAGAACAAAAAAGAGAGGGGGATCGTCTTGTAATAGTACGTTTCACGTTACGAAAGACTAGGAAAATCTTCTAAAACTGTTTGAAGAAAAAACAGAAGTTCAAGAAAGTTTATATTAGCTAAATTCGACTAAACCAATGAGAAAACTTAGAAACCAAACTAGAGCTAAAACTACCTTAAAAAATCAGTGTAAAACGTAGAATGGCAACATAAAGACACTCACAAACACAGATGATCTTCTTCAGATTGAAGTAACAATTGTCAGATATGAAGATTTTGGACTCTTCTGTATCAGGCACTGTAAGGTGCAGGAAGAAATGGAGAAGCCAGAAATAAGAACAAATTCTGAAGAAAAAAAAGAATACAAAAACCAAGCGAATTCTTAAAACATAGTTATAGTGAATAACCAGGAAGTTACGCAAATATTAATGTATGTGGAATTAAGAGCAATTTAAATTCGCGGGTATTTAAAAAGATATGTAAACAATATTACAATTTATTCTTTTTTATTAAAAACAGATATATAAACTTAGTTGAGGAGGGTGTTTTTATTGAAAATACAAAAATATAGTAAAATTTTGTAAAGAAAAACCACGACGTGTGAGAAATATTGTTGGTAGTAATTGATAAAAGTTAGCTTGTATTTGCACAAGATCTAATACTGTGAGATGTTTATGTTCCACCCTATGGTATAAAATACTCAGATAAACGTTTGAGGACATTACTAACGAGCTATTGGGCTGTTATGTTGATATCTTTCATATTCTGTTATGCAGGGATTTTAATGCATATACAGAAACAAGAGATGATATGATGAAAATAGATAACTACGTTAGTGAAGTTATAGTTTGTTTGTTTGTAAATTAAGCACAAAGCTGCACAATGGGCTATCTATACTCTGTCCACCACGGATATCGAAACCCGAATTCTAGCGTTGTAAGTCCGCAGACATACCGCTGTGCCACTGGGAGGCATGTGAAGTTATGGACACGGATGATAAAATATTATGCTCTATGGAAATTGTAAGTAACATGGAGAACCTTGATGTTCCATTATGTAGATTCTCATTTGATGGTACCAGGGCCAACGATGCTATGAAACTGCTCTTTTAGAGATGTGTCAAAATAATATGTTACCTATACCGGCTGAAGATGTGATACTTAAAAGAAGAGAAACAATTGCTGATGGCACAGCAATTGATTGGATCTCCATTTCTAATGAGTATGATTAAAAAGATTCACAATTTTGATCCACTGTACTCGGGTAGACATTGTATGGTAAAAACTTGTATATGTGGACTAGAAAGATAATGTTGATCGTTCAGAAGACCGTATGTCTGACTCCGATACTGACAACCCGATATTTGTGAAATTGGATCCTCCTAAAAGCGAGGATTTTATTAGAAATGTTGACGTAGAAAGAGTAGACACAGCAATAGGTAGCTTGTGTTAATTGTTTGTTAATGAATTAACATCCAACATAAATAGTATTTTAGTTCATATAGCAAAAGATTGCCCTTTTTGAAAGCAGAAATAGCAAAAGGAGAAGATACTTTAAAAAGGCAAACATCTCTAACTATCACAATGATTGTTGGATGGACAAAAATTATCATAGAGGAGAAGATTGTTTGTAATTAAGCACAAAGCTACACAATGGGCTATCTGAGCCCTGCCCACCACGGGTATTGAAACCCAAATTTTGCAAGCTCTGAGACTTATCGCTGGGCCACAGTTATAAATAATAGAGAGTTGATAAGCAACTGGTTAGGGTCAAACACAAGAATATAAATAACGTCATTAATATGTTTAAAAAATGAAATCTCGTAATCTTAAATTCCACTGAAAAATTTTGCAAGGATCTTCCAAAGCGAAAAAAGTACCAATTACAGTTTACAAATTTTATGAATACTTTAAAGCGTTGAGTGAAGATAATGACGATAACGAAAGCATTGGTGTATATAACGTACATACAGCCTTGGCCAAAATGTTTGCATACTGTTTTATATTGATGTTATTGTCTATATGCATGGAGTAGTTATTGATTAACTGCCCGAGTAGTAACAGAGATGGTAGCGTATGACCGGACAAACATGTACGAGTTGTTATTCTGGTCTGTATAACTTGTTTTGAGTATTTGTTTGTCAAAACACACGCACACACCTGTTTTGTATAAAAGGGTGTGCTTTTGGTATAATCGTTTTAGAAATATACCAATGCTTTGTTTAGACAATTTCTCTGTACTTGGTGTAGAGTCATGCCTCGTCACGTGGCACAAGTTATAGGGCGTCAAATTGTTCGACTATCTAGAAATGGTATGAAGCAAACGGACATTGCCATATGCTAGGGAGGTTTAGCAATAACTTTGTGTTCCAGAATGACAATGCCACTTTCCACAGTGCGCATATTGTACAGGATTATCTCGACTAAGAGGACATTATAAGATTGCCATGGCCAGCAAAGTCTCCAGATTGTAATTCCATTGAAAACTGCATCCCAATGGCACAGTAGTATGTTTGCTGACTTACAACGCTTGTAACCGGGTTTCGATACCTGTGATGGGCAGAGCACAGATAGCCTATTGTGTAGCTTTTTATTTAACTATAAACAAACAAACAATTGAGAATTGATGGGCAGAACTGAGCCAGAAAATTTCTAATCACGACCCTAAACCAGCTACTGTAGCTGAGATGCAGCGTCTTCTAGAAACAAGTTGGGATGAAATCACGGTGGATTACATCAATAATCTCATAGACAGCATGTCATGTCGTCTTGTGGAAGTTATTAGAGTACGAGGAGGACCGACTAAGTACTGAATGTTTAATATTAACTGATATAAAGTTACAGACGCTATTTATAACAATTTTATGTTATATTTTGTCATTATATATGTTTTGGTAAGGTTCTGTTTTGTGTGATAGTTCAACTGCTGAATTACACATCTTTCTGCAGGTGCTTGCTTAAATTATTTGCTGTTCTAATGAATCATTCATGATCTACATAGAACCTATCTCATTATACAAATTACATATCAACATGTTTAATATAACATGCATTTCTCAGTTTGACATTATATTTGTATTTCACTTTAATGATAATGATCTTATTTGTTACAAAATATGGGAACATTTTAGCCGAGACTGTATTATGTAATTTAGATACTGTGTGAAATAAACTCAAAGACCAGTGGAAACATATATAATGGTATATGAAAATGATGAGTTACACGACCTAAACCTGGTTCTAAATTAATATATTAGGAAAACAAAACATGTCTCAATGCATTTATACGTACTCTTATTTAATAAAATACTAGACAGTGGCGATTTTCCTGAAGAAAGGAATTACCTTATTCATTTCTTCTAGAAAATTATTTACTTCAATTTTGAATAAAAGATTATATGATTTTTTCTCTAGTAAGTGAAAATCAAACTTGATTTCGCATGTATAATATTTTTCTAAAAAAGTATTATTTATATATTTTGCTTTAAGAAATTGCTTTATGCATTTGATGATTATCAGAATGCATATGACAATGTTTGGCATGACAGTTTGGTACAAGTTAGCAAAGGCAAATATTCAGAGAATAATATTCAACAGAATTAAAAATATGTATAAGAACATAAAATCAGGTGTATTTCTAAACTTTCTGTATTTTGTATTTATAGCAAAACTATTAAGGCTATCTGCCACCATCACAATTTTTGAACTACTGACCAGATGGAAGGCACTTAGTCAGCATCAACAATAAAGAATTGACTATTACTCTTATAACTCACCCACAATTTAAAGTGCGGGGAATATTTTGTTGTACCTACGGATCCGAACCCTCCTTGTGAGCTCCAAAATCTACAATTCTACCATGATTACCTCATTAGTTTTAGAGGAGCAATACAATGTGAAAATTAATCCCCGTTATTACGCAGCTTATTTGTCAATAACTTAGTGGGCTAATTAATAGTGCTCTGCTTTACCTTTTCTTGACATATATGTTTTAGCAAACAAAGACGTTTTGATGCCGGTTGTTATCAGAAACCCACATACACTAGATTACACACACACACTTTAACAATTTTGTTCCACTTCACTTCAAAGAAAACCTTGTGAAATGTTTTACATCTCGTGCACACATATCACCAGTTTCTTGGAACTTTTACAGCGAGAATTACTCAGAATAAAATATTTTAAAATGTAACTCCTTCTCGAAAAACTTTATTGATCCTACCGTCAATAAAACCGCTCAAGAACTACATCTATCTAGTTCACTGAACTATGAAATGCAACAACTACAGGTAATGACCTTTCACTCACAAGCTCACACTCACCAATCTTAAAGAGGAAACTAAACACCATAATCAACAGAGGTTATCCACAAGTTCACCTTTAATGTATGTTCAGACCGTTATTGGGAATTCAGAATTTTTTTTCAGGTTTAAAGATTGTATCTAGTTTTCTCACCAGTCATGCGTTATTTATGGGTTCTGCTGCCCAATGTGTGGGGGCGCTTACGTCGGATCGATTGTTAGAAGACTGGGAGGAACACTTTAATCCTAGTTTCAAGAACAGTTCAAGCATTTTTTGGCATTCATCTGCGACTTTCATTTGCTCTTACACTTTAGTTATTAAACAAAAAAATTACAAAACACTGCTAAGTTCTATAAAGTGGTCATTTTTTATATTTATAAAAAGAGAGATAAAGAAAATGCTAAAGCGAAAGTTTGACATAATGCAAAGATAACAAAATAAAAGTCAGGCAAAAGGCATACCATACAACACCTCTTGACGCGTGGCACGCGCCAGACATCAGTCCAAGAAGCCTTATATGTTGCGTGGTGGCGTTTCGGACTGTCTTAGAAGCTTTTAACAAGAAGAAACCATATAGAGCATTGAAGGAACTTTTAAATAACGTCTACTGACGGTCTTAATCAACTCTGTTCCAGTTTCCCCATGAAACTAAGCAGGCATAACATAAAGTTGAAATTAAGATACTATAGTACATGATGATGAAAGTGTGAAACAAACAGTTTGTGTTTCATTAATATTTCTCTTATACGTTTCAAGGATTATGAGATCATTTGCTGATAGTGAATAAAAAAGTAGGAACGTAATGGTATTTCGTGAAAAGTACACTCTTTACTTTTTGAATATTGTGCTATCTAATTATATCCATATCAAATCTTAAGAAACATCTCGTGTTACAACTGGAAACGACATGGTTCCGCTTGGTTAATAGCAAAAGTCACACACCAGTATGAAAAAAAGAAAAAAAAGTGGCAGTAAAAGTAGAAAGTTTTTTACATTTTACGAGTTTTATCTTGATAAGGAATGCACACTACAAATTCCTTGTTTAAGGACTGGTGTGATGACAGAAACGAGTTGTAAATTATTCTGTATGTCAATGTTAAAAGTCTACATACAAATATTAACAACGGCTTGCAATAGTTCCGAAATGGTAACGTGCTAATAAAACAATACAATATTTAGAGGCTTTTGGTACAATCAGTGCTTAAAGATAGTCAGATCATTGACAGAAGTGAAAACAGTTAAAAAAAAACTTGCCGAAATATTCTCAAAAGTTACTATATATCAAAAACATAAGGATCTTTTGAGAAAAACGAAAGTGTAATTACAACAATGACGAAAATGACTCAAATATTGAAAGATGTATGATGAATTATTAACCTTTTGCAGAGGTATTTTAAGCTAGCAAAAAATGATAAAACCTATTAACATACTAAAAGATGAGAAACAATTATCTTTTGTTTGTTTATTGAATTTCGTACAAAACTACCCGAGGGCTAACCTGCGCTAACCGTTCCTAATTTTGAAATCATAGACTAGAGGGAAGGCAACTAGTCAGCTCCACCCACCGCCAACTCTTGGGCTACTCTGTCAATGAATAGTGGGAGGAATTCACCGTCACATTATAAAGCCTCCACGGCTGAAAGGGTGAGCATTTTCGGTGACAGGGTTCGATCTCGCTACCTGCAAACTAGGTGTCGAGCGCCCTAACCGCCAGGCCATGCCAGTTAAAAATGGAACTTGTAAATGTGCTTGTTAAGTTTAAATGAAAGACTAAATGAATATAATAGTAAAAGTACTAAGAGAAACAAACAACATAACTGACATTTTTATGTATATCTTTAAATAAATGTTTCTACAGAACTTTCCTTGACTTATGCGATAGCTAGTTAGTCGACATATGAAACGCCTGTACTAAAGTATTGTGCGTCAAATTGGAGCAAATAATGAATAATTATCAAACCATACTTTTAACGTCTGTATAAATAAAACAAAACAGATTAAACAACAAAAACAGGTAAACACAAAATTCACAACTGAATAACAAGCTTAGACCGTGACAATTTAAAGTTCGTTATCAAATATAATGTTTCAATTGGACAAGAAACTAAATAAAATATAGACAAAATGACAATTTCAAAATAGCTTGTTTAAACCTGAACGGATTTAAACATTGTTCGTTGAAAATTTGCAATAAAACGCAAAATAGTTAATTGCTTATAAAGTTTTATTATCTAATGGATTTTCAGAGATTTTGAGGGTATATCATTGACGTTTTTAATCATCAATATTTCCTAGTTTAATTGCGAAATTATTTTCAAAATTTTTATCCAGTGACATCGTACGAAACAAAGTGAACAACTCAAAGATGAAAATTTAATCAACGTCAGCACCCCCGCCTTTCCAAAACATGAGTTTCGTGATTAGTCGAACTTGTAAAGCGACCGACGAATCACATTTTCACATCACAGAATGAAAAGCAATGATTGGAGCATCGTGGTACTTCTATTTTTTTCTTTTCGATCACTTATCTGCAATTGCTAAGGCCTGTGTCGATAATTTATCGTAAACTAGATATAATTCCTAGTTTGACGCAATGTTATCACAGATGTCAACTTAGTACAAATATTACTTTTTTACAACACGGTGATGTGATTTATTCTCTACTTTCTTTAAAAGAAAACAAAAATGGTACAGGGATGACGTTTTATACTAATTGAACGTTCAGAAAGTGAGAAGGAAGTCTCTATGGTTATAAATTGAGTATAAGGTAGGAAAACATTCAATATGAGGTTTGACAAGGCAAATATAATAATGTCGAACTTTTTTAATCACTCAGTTGAATTTGCTGTGATTTCTTTAAACTGCACAAACTTAGTTACTGCCAGTTTTGCTTGGAGTTACATCATTTTAAAATTTTGCAATGAAACCAATGCAAAAATCTAAACGACCTTGCACGGATTAAAAGGTCTTTGCTCAAGGTACATTCCGACGCGAGTTTATATAGATGAAGGAGGACTTTGACCAAGGTGAAAACCGAAACGAGTTTGCATGGATTAAGAATCTCTTTGACAAAGGTAAAAACGAAAACGAGTCTATAATGGATGAAAAAAGATTTTAACCGAAACGAATTTCCATAGATTAAGAATAATTTTGAATAAGATAAAATAATAAAAGCCGGAACGAGTTTACAGGGATTAAGAATCTTGGTCAAGGTAAAAAACCAAAAAGACTACGTGGATTAAATAATAGTTAGTTCAGCTTTTATACTTTTGTGCAGATTTTGAAGAATAATCAATCAATTTAAATCCTTGGTTCATCTTTGATGAAGAAAGTTGTGTTTTAAATATTCTTATCTGACAACAAAATGAACATTACGTAAAGTTACTTGTGATTGGGTCTACTTGAAACATGTCTATATTGAAAAATAATATACACATTAGTAGCAGTTAATGGCTTCAGATTCTACGGATTCAATACGCGATTCCTTTATAGAGCTTTCAGATTGAATGTGATATCTTATAAGAGCTTTCAGCGAGGCCTCTGGAAACATTTTAGTTATTCTAGAAGACGTTTTGTTTCGTTAATTTGGAATGAATATGCTAAGACATGTTTATGGATTCCTTTACAATTTATCTTTTGAGGTCCAGTTGATATTAAAGAGAAAACTTTGAATAAGTAAAGGTTAATATGGTTGCATTTTTAGGTTTTCTCGACGAATAACTTTATAACATGAACGGATGTAACACTCCCAACAATCTAAACCTCGGACAAGAGACATGGAGGATACCTACAAATGGGCACATGTTTCGCCCTCTCTCTCCCGTCACGTTGCAAGGTACCGGCGGCGACAGCGGCCATAACTTGGGGTTTTCTGATTTCGATGCACCATTGTCACCTGTTGACTTCAATTTTACAACTTGTAATTACTCAGCGTTGGATTTTGACCCATTAACAAGTGTGTTTAACTCCAACAATTTATCATCACCATTTAAGTAAGTGTTTATTATGAAGTCATAGTTAAGATCAAATAAAATCGATTCCAGGGAGAAAATTAATAAGCCTTTTAACATTAGTATTAATGTGTTTTATTACGATTAATAGAGATTAAAAAATATCTGATACCATTTGACAAATAATTTGGTTTGTATAGAAAATTCTCAAAGGTAAGGTAAGAGAATCTATATACTGTTTCATCACTGGAACACAACCACAATATAACACGATTTACCTAATACTTGATTAGTATCCAAAATCTTGAAAAGTAAGGTAAGAATAACTAAGATGCTGCTTTATCACTGAAACACAATTAACCATAATACATTAAAATCTTAAGTGTAACGTAACAGTAATCATTACTGAGATTTAGTATAGCATAACACTACAATTTTTTCAGTATTTGGTTAATGTCAGAAACTCCCAAATATTAGGTAAATGTGTTTAAAACGCTGCTTTATTCTTGGGATTCAATTCAAAATAACACAATAAGTTAGCTATTTTATTTTGTTATTTTCGAAAATACCCAAATGTAGGTAAGAGTCACTAAAAGACTGCTTCATCACAGTTATTCATTTTACCGTAATTTACCTAGCAATTCTAAAGTATAATAGAATAACAAATATAGCGTAACGATAACCAAAATCCTATTTCACTACTGTAATTCAATTTACCAAAATACATTAATTTACTCAGCACTTGATTATTACCGAAAAAATGTATTTCTAGGATTCGCTTTATCATATTGTAATTCAACCAACATTTGGTTAGTGTCGAAAATTCCTGTACGCAGTGTATGAGTGATTAAAATAATACAGCAACTTCTCGAATGTAGAGTGAAAATGAAACTAAAACGCTGCTTTATCTCTGGACTTCAACTTATATTACAATTTGCCCAGCACTTCCAGTTTAATCCCAAAATCTCCCAAAGTAAGATGACATGATTAAAGCGCTGCTTTTTCACTGGGATTAAATTATCCATCAAACTTCAATTTAGCCAAAATTTGATTAGTATTAGATCCTCACAATTTTTTTATGTAAGGCAAAAATATCAAATGTTGCTCGATCGCTGGACTCAATTTACCACGAAAGTATGACTTACGCAGCACCTTATTAGCATCTGAAATCAGGGGCGTCCTCAGGAAGGGGCAAGAGGAGGAATTTGCCCCTCTTACATTTCACAAAAAAATTGCACTTATTATGATGTAAACTTAGCATCGTAGTTAAACTATGTATGTGTAGTAATTTTGATTAAAATTGTAAATTTTTGTTTCGATTCCATGATCCCCAGTTTGTAAGTTGAGCGCCCTAACGACTAAATCATGCTGAAATAAGTGAAAAATATGTATTGTTATTTCTACTAAGTGGGCAGAGTATTCTAGATGTCATGAACTATTCTTACGGTACAAATCAAGGTCAAAATGAAATGGCCCTCAGCAAAAGTAACCTTCTTTGGGAAAACCTTTCATCACCACCATTACAACATTTTGAGAATTTCATTGCGTTTTTCGAAGAAAGAGATTGAACCCTAAACTTATGTTAAGTTTAATATGAGAAAGTGGTCTAGCGAATTTTCTGTTGTTAAAAGGTACTATTAAAACATGGATATTTCTGCACGACCGACTCATGATTGTAGGATTTAAATCTAAGACTTACTTTTCTTCTAGGGGGTTCTCAGTAAAAGTGTACTACGAAAACTAACCCATTAGAAATTTAGACATAATGGGTATTAACGACTGTGAGTGCATTATAAGAAGGCCTGGCATGGCCAGGTGGTTAGGGCATTCGACTCGCAATCTGCGGGTCGCGGGTTCGAATCCCCGTCACACCAAACATGCTCGCCCTTTCAGCCGTGGGGGCGTTATAATGTGACGGTCAATCCCACTATTCGTTGGTAAAAGAGTAGCCCAAGAGTTGGCGGTGGGTGGTGATGACTAGCTGCCTTCCCTCTAGTCTTACACTGCTAAATTAGGGACGGCTAGCGCAGATAGCCCTCGTGTAGCTTTGCGTGAAATTCAGAAAAACAATACAAACAAGCTTCTAGACTTACTTACGTGTAAAGCGTTACTCACCAAAGAACTGTTACATCAAAATATTAAACTATACATTTCAATACCTCGCTTTGATCATGTCGAATTAAAAAATCCTTAAACACTGTTTAGACACGAAACTAAACAATGTAGATGATCCTCTCCAATAACAACGCAGATATTTGTTTTGAGTGAATAATTAAAAATGAGTTGCAGTAATCGAAGTAAATTATCCAAAATCGTTTGAACACGTTTACAGAATAGTATCTTTTACATCGAGAGGGTGTGTTTTTCTTATAGCAAAGCCAAATCGAGCTATCTGTTGTGTCCACAGAGGGGAATCGAACCCCTGATTTTAGCGTTTTAAATCCGTAGACTTATCGCTGTCCCAGCGGAGGACATTCATCGAGAGAAAAGGAGGGTGAATATTTCTGTACAAATGTTCAAGTAGTTGGCTTTTCTGTACTGTTCAATATCTCTGCAAAAACACTTATCATCTGCAATAAAAGGTCTCAGTTAAATTCTAAAGATATTTAATAATGAAAAGTTTTATAAAATTCAGAAAAACGTAAATCCCTTAACCAATACTTCAGTTACATAAAAAATAACATATGTTTATTTTATTAATGTTTGATGTTTCTTTGAAGTTTTAAAAGTTAAATTCAACTGCTTTTTTTTGTAGTGTTGACTTCAGGATTTTGAAAGTGGGAAGGCGTAAGGGTGACAGACAAATGGACTTGGAGGGCGATATTTTTTAGAGACACGTGGAGAGAAACTTATTGAAGATAAAGCTCTAAAAGTTAACCAGAGATTATATAATATTTTGTTTGGTGAATTTTCCGTGTGTAGGGTTACCTAGTAACTGAAGATATTATTTTGTGGGGGATGTTGATTTTATTAAACTTTTTTATTGGAAATTTTAGGGGAGGCGGGATGGAAGAAAAACAAATTCAGGGGTGGCACCTGCCACTGTTTTTTGGGTAGTTCACCCATGCAGTGAAGACCATAACCAAGAGTCAGTTTAGGGAAATCAAACACTCAAGTTCTGCAAAGCATGTTGAATATAGATTAATTAATTTGGCATCACAAAATTCAATCAATGCTTGTTCTTCCCTTTACTTTTGTCTCATGAGGGAAGTGATATCGAATATAAACTCCGAAATTGGAATCATTCCAGGTGATTTTATGTGACTTAATTTTCCATGCTTTAATAGAAAAAACTGGGAAAAATATACATAAATGCAGAATGGGAAGAACACAGGTGTGGTTGGGTCAAGTCAAGCCTGGAAAATGACGAAACAGAAGTGGTCAGAAATACAGATTAAACTGGACGAAGGTCAGCTTATACAAAAATTAATAATGGCTGGAGACGGCTTAAATGGGTAATGAAGAAAAACTTTAATATAAGTTTAACATGACAGCAAATGTACAACGTTTCGACAAGGTTTTGTCATCATCAACTACACTGTTGATGACGTAATTATATGTAGAGATA
>NW_013665966.1:530561-544078 GCF_000517525.1 Limulus polyphemus | reverse complement strand
TATCTCTACATATAATTACGTCATCAACAGTGTAGTTGATGATGACAAAACCTTGTCGAAACGTTGTACATTTGCTGTCATGTTAAACTTATATTAAAGTTTTTCTTCATTACCCATTTAAGCCGTCTCCAGCCATTATTAGTCTCAAAGTGGGTTCCTCGTCATCGAATTTATACAAAAATTGTTCTTACATTCAAAAAGTAGGAGTATTCTTCAAGGTGAACGACCTAAAACTCTACTATGTCTTGCTGTGCAAACACTTTTTTGTTTATAATAATTACCAGTAATATAAAACTCGTTCTCATTGTTGTAGTCAATGTACAGTTTCTTTTTAAACAATCTGCAAGTCGTTAGTTTGTCAGTGTACTCCAGTAGACGAGAAATATCGTAACTTGTATACGACGTTTCCAACTTGATATTTTTATTATCATCAAACTGGTATTTCATGGACTTTACAACAAGTATAAAGGTGAAAAGTACCGATTTTAATAAGTTTGATATGATTGGAAGGATAGCCCTTACCTATAACAAAGCGATCTATAGGACGTTTTTTTGTTGATCAGAGTTGGCCAAAGACTGCTAAATAGAAACATGGAGTTTCTTCTTCTAATTATTTATATACAATTTTTTCTGAAAGTAATTTGACCGTTAAAGTTTTGTGGAATTTAAACAAATTGAGTAGATCAATATGTCAGTGCAACTACTACAAAGTACGTTTACTTGAAATGTCGTACTAAGTTTAACTTTTTTTTTAACCAGTGTTTTAAAAACCTTTTCAACTTGAATATGTTTTTAACTTTATATTTTCAATAGCGTCATTTCTTTTAATTTCATTTTATCTGGGAAGATCGACAAATGAGATGAGAGAGAATTGAAGCTGATTTTATAGATTTTAACCTCACTCATAGATCTAACTATAGTAATTTGTAGCTACACTTTTTTTTTTCAGAGAATCTGTAAGATTTGAAGAAAGAGAACCCTACGGACATGACATGGCGGACGTATTATTATCCCTAAAACGTGCTGTTGTGCATCCAAGTACAGGTGTTGGAGTTGTTATACCATCTCTTGGAGCATCGTCTTCCTCAACTTACTTCCATCCTAACAGTAGCCAGTTACCATCTTTATCACCAATGTCACAGTCGTGCTACAACCCCATAGGGATAAATTTTGGAGAAAGACCCTCCTCACAGAGTGTCAGCTCTCCAGGAAATTGTGTTTCTTACTCTTTGTATCCCCAATTACAGATGAGTAGCAATAGCTCCTTGGATTCTCAAAGGATACTACGCTATAAAACAGATATTCCTCCTCCCACACCTCTAGACATAGGTGATTGTAATGGAGCTTCTCAGCCTATACAGCCACAAGGGGGCACGATATTCCCAACATCAATGAGTGTTAATTTATCTATGAATATGACCATGGCAGTTTCAGGTTTTGGAGAACATAAGCTCTATACTGGTCTTGAAGAAGCTAAACCAAAGGTTCAGTGGAGTGCTTCTATAGGAGCTCCTGGAGAGTGCAGATATACCCAAATGCAAGCGGATTGCGGACAAGTACAGGCGGCTCACAGCTCTCTTCCCTCCCCACACCACTCATCCAGTACTTCAGGGATATGTTCTTTTACTGCTGAACTACAGCCTGGTGAGACCGTCACTCTTCAGCCGTTGGATAAAGAGTTCCCCCCTAACATTTCTCCTCTGAAATATTGGAACACTTGTGTTCCAGGAACAAAACACCCAGATAACAACTATCATCACTTGGTAGCTACAGGGAAACCCCAGCCACGGTTTGTACCAGTTGCTCCTTACACAGGACACTTTTTCTCTCAAATGGGTGGTATGGGAGATATTTTATCATCTTGCACTAAGCCTAACTTGTGTCGAGTATGCGGTAAAACCTATGCACGATCAAGTACTTTGAAAATACACTTGCGCACACATTCTGGGGAGCGACCTTATTGGTGCAACATGTGTAACAAGTCTTTTTCCCAGGCGGCTAATCTAACTGCACACATTCGTACTCATAGTGGCGAAAAACCTTTCGGATGTCCTCTCTGTGAACGACGTTTCTCTCAGAGCTCCTCTGTCACCACGCACATGCGCACACATTCTGGTGAACGACCGTACTTATGTAATATATGTAAAAAAACATTTTCTGACAGTTCT
Source organism: Limulus polyphemus (assembly GCF_000517525.1). Taxonomy (NCBI): domain Eukaryota; kingdom Metazoa; phylum Arthropoda; class Merostomata; order Xiphosura; family Limulidae; genus Limulus; species Limulus polyphemus. Next base: position 541,910 of record NW_013665966.1, on the reverse strand, counting down.
ACTTTAACAAAACACTTACGAATTCATAGTGGAGAAAAACCATATGAATGTAAATTGTGTCTTTTGAGGTTTTCCCAGTCTGGAAATCTCAATCGGCATATGCGTGTACACACAAGCACAGGATAAACCTAACACAATGGCTACATGAGTGTAGCACACAACAGTTTTTCTCCCATCGCCACAAATCATTCATAATACTTGATATATATATAAAAGTAATTTTGGAATATTAATAAAAAACGTTCTTACAGATCTATACAGGCTAATTTTGCATATTATATTCTTTAACAAATGTAGAATCCAAATTAGGTGTATAGACACCACATACTTTTGGATATAATAGAATAATGTTTCTTCTATCATTTCACACACACACTAGTTATAAACCAACTCTAAGTTAACTATTGTGCCTAAAACATAACCAAGTAAAAACCGTAGTTTGATCTATATCAGCTCTTATCAGCCCAGATGCGTTGTATACAAAAAGAAAATACATAAAAACCACTGTTTTGATGGTTTTAAAGAAACATATATTCAACAGGCAACTACATTAAAAATTTAATAATTGTAAAACTACCTTAGTTCTCTTTATTTTTTGCTTCCAATTCCGTTCAGTGACAAAAATACATTATACGCTTCAATATCAGGGGCTGGTAACGATCACAGCACATCGGCCAATAAAATGCATCATTTGGATATATTTATAATCAACCATACAAGTCACACAACCAGATGACTACCCGATTGATTTAATAATGATTAACGTCGAAACTGCTAAATAAATTCTCGTTTAGTTCCTGTTGGTAATAAGATCATATGTTGTTAGATCATCTACTGGTTCATCTGATTAATATTTATGACTGAGAGACGTGACGCGTCTACTTTCTGACAGTACGGCGGAAGTCATGCTGGTTCAATGGAAAGCAGATATGTTTAAAATAAGTCCAAGTACTGAATGCCGGCATTAAAATATGTTCCGGTGAGTACCGGCAGGATTTCAACCTTGATTGTGTATGAAATGATACCCTATAATACAGTCATCAGAATATGAGAGACGCAGAAGGATAACCATCTTACTGAAATCCTTCTTCCAGAAGTTCCAATCACCAGTAAATAAAACAAGAAAACCAACCTAAACATTGCCCCTCGTATCTAGCCGACAAAAGTGTAATTTAAATTGCCAACATAAAAACACATAACATGTAACCCATTTCATAAATTTATTAACATAAGTATGCGAGAATTAATGAGCAGCTTTCATTCATACACAGTTGTTTGTTCAATAATACAAAAAACAAACAAACATTTGATGATTGCTGAAGTACTTTTTATAAGGTATTTACTGAAAGTATAAGATATAATCGTACAAAACAAATTGTGTTCCACAATCATTCTTAGCACTGGCTAACTGTTGATCATTTAATAGTCCGTATCTCTCTCTCTCTCTCTATATATATATATATAATGTTGTTTGTTTTGAACTTAAGCACAAAGCTACACAATGGGCTATCTATGCTCTGCCCACCATGGGTATCAAAATCCGGGTTTCTAGCGTTGTAAGTTCACAGACATACCACTGTATCACTGGGGGGCTATATATAATGTAAACTCTGAAGAATACCAAGATGAAAAGCAAATTAACCTTAAATACAGCACTCATGCATCAAAGTGTTTATGTATACAGATATGTAATTTACTTTAATAAAATGTACACAGACATCATTAACAAACCAATGATTCTAAAAGTGTGTTGTCACATACATCTCAAAAGTTTTCTTTGCTTGTGGTATTCAACAACATAAAACAATTATTTTCTCTTTGTTTAGTCTGTTTAAATGCACATTTATAATAATGTCCTAGAATTTTTTTTTGACACAACCAGCAAGACAAATTACATATATAACCAACTCCCTGTTCTTTTCCTACAGTCTACTGCTATCATTCAAGCAACTTTATCATAAACTGAAACTATATCAACTTTATTGCTTGTGTTAAAGGCCATGTTGATATATATGTAAACAGCATACTCAGAAAACATATGGTTTGACTGGGATGCTAATTTCAGCATAAACAGCCCAAGTTGGTGACTGTATGATAATTCCCATTCTTAAGGGTGAGAAAACATAAAAAATGTGTGAATGTTCACCTTCTTAGGTATATCTCCTGTACAAAGTACTTCATACTTCTAAGTCCTGTAGGAGTGATTTCTTTTCCATAATGTATACCAATACAGACTTGAAAGTGTTATAACATTTTATGAATCCCTGAACTTTACCCAACATATCCAACCACATTCTTTGTAAACTTTAAACTTCCAGAATAACCCACACGTATTGTGACATAAAAAATGGCTGTGTAATTATATATATAATTATAATTAAGTGCTATAGATTTAACTCTGTGATTTAATCATGTGCACTAAGTCTATTGCACATGTAAATACACCAACTGAAGATACACATTTCATATTGTTTGAAAAACTGAATACCTCCTTATGGTTACTGGTATTGTTAAATGAACTAACAGTTTCAGTTTCCTCTAAAATCTCTAGATGAAGTTTAAAGAATCTCAATAAAATTCACAGCAACATGTCACCATGATAAAATATTACAGAAATAGATGAAAAGTTATATAGATATCTGTATAGATAGGTATTTTAACAATTCACTGTCAGTTATTTCTTCTTAAAATTATTTGAAAATGTAATTTTTATATATTACTATTAAATATATGTTAATGCGTTCTATTGTGGAGTAAATAGCAAAAACAATATGATTAAGGTTATCTTGCATGTGTCATTGTAGATATCAGTCAAATTAACCATGGCTTGGTAAAGAGGCTGCAAAACGTACACTACTGTAACAAGTTACTGCTGTGTGTTTTCTATTTTTCTGCGAGCAGTACTGATACAACATGATGACATCTCGTACTTTATGTTATCCAATTTGCACATCTATTCCTGCAGTCTTATATTACAGCTCTGAAATACTGTCTCAAATTATAATTTTTTTTATAGCTCACTCAATATTTTAGTATAGTGTAAAATAAGTATATCAACATGACAGTCTAACAAGTGCATTACAAATCACAAGTGCAACTCCAATAACAACATTGCCAGGGAAAGAACAATGTGCATATTAATATGTCACCAAAAATTAAAATTTTATACAAGGCATAAAAAAAATTAAACTAGTTTAGAAATCTAATGCACAAACTGTAAATGTTAAAAAAAGGAGGAAACTTAAAGAATGTGCTATTAAAAAAATGCAAATAGGTATTAAGTTTACCATTTTTTTTTAAACCAGAACTGTTCAACATTCTTCCTTACTGATACCAAAGATGATACATGACTATAGTTGAAACAGATTTCCTTTGTGAATAGCACTTGATTTTTTAAGACGTAGGATATGTCAGATTATCGTAAGGTATAATAAAGATTGGTTAGTAAATCAGTTTGCTAGTAAAACTATGATGTTATAAATTACACTCAGTTATGTTTTCATGCATGAAAAATATTGGATTTTTTGCTTAAAAATTCTATTTGTTAACCACAGAATAAGTGTATGAAAAGTTATTTGTATTAGAAAGATTTAGGAATTATTTCCATGTCTCAGTGAAAGTTCTGTCATTATGGTTGGGGCTAGTTGTAGCCTATGACATTTAAGGATGTGGATCAAAAGGTCTACAGTTTGAGTCTGCGTAATATTCATCTAGACATGCCATTGCATTATAAACATAACACTCAATCCTGCTCTACAGTTAAGAGAGATTTGTTAGTGGCAGGTACTGTTGATTGTTTACCCAAACTTTGATCGGCACTTCTAAACTGGGAACAGCTATGCCTGAACTTTGGGGTCCAACTAAGCAGTTTATCTCCTTTTTTGCTGCACGTGCCATTCAGGGTAGAAATACTATTTCATTTGTACAACAGTAAGTACCCTGGGCAGCTAACAAAATGTGATAAATAAACGGGAATGTTAAATGCTCTACAAATTAGTACATTTGAAATCCTAGACAAAAAATTGTACTTGAGTAACACCCAACTGAGATTGGTAGCCAGGTGAAACTGCAACCCATGTTCCAAGGTTTTTGTATATAATGTATTATGTGACATTCATAATATTGCTTTAACCCTTCCTAATCATGCTCAAGAGTCAAAATATAAAATTTATTTCAACTTGTTAACCCCATTCCCCAGATGCTTTTTATGTAAAGAAATATGGAATGTCAAGTGTTTTGTGTAATATTATTATGTGGAATAATAAATAAAGATATATATATATCTAAAGTTGTTGACAAACTGAAACCCATATGACATGTTGATGTTACATAACATTATCAAAATGAAATACACAACACTTAAATTTCTGTTGATAAAACATATTGTTCAAAATGTTACTTAAGTTTGACCTTGTATATTTGCAACCTTTTTTTTTTTGCTAGAGGTTAGCATCTATTGAGGAATGACAGATATACCAATTACTTTGAGCAAGTACACATACTTATTAAATAATATAAAACAGGTGAATACTGAAAACTCTACTATTTTCCTTTCTACACAAATAAGATAATCATAATTTCTTTAAATATAAAAACTAGCCAAAAACAGTTATATAAAGTCAGTTCTGAAAAATTTGATTTATTATAAGTACAAAATGATAAAACAATGTGAATGTATGCAGCAATCTCTATATATTATAGTTTAGTCACTTGGAATGAATATTATATTTCAAGTTACTCAGTAATTACACTAAGTATGTCACTTCAACTGAATGTTCAGGAGAGGTCAGCCCTTTAGAGACCAACCATTTCAATAATGTTTAGATAATAACTGACCACTAGGTAGCCCAAATAAACAAGGTTCAGGGAGTCATTGTAATGTCACCTTTTTATGACTTAATCAATTAAATATGAAAACATTTTCTGATGAACACTGTGAAATTTTATGTCACTAAATAAAACATGTGTAGTACTTGCTTGCCTAAAAACATTTAGTCCCTATGTAAGTGAGAATATAAAACATCTTGTAATAGTGAAGCATTTATTAAATCTGCCCATTTTTAATCCAGGTTTTTTATGTTTTATACTGGTTGTCACATCTTATTTTTGAAAATCACGGACGGATAAAAACAGAGAGAGAGAGAGAGAAAAACCTATTTTAGTTTAAGAAAAGCATGCACCTATAAAATTAATTTACTGTTGGTTAAAATTTCCAACTATCACACACACTGTTTGATAAAATGACCAAATTTTAAACAAGTTTTGGGTTTCATGAAACTGGACAACAACATGTGCCTGGGATGTATAAATTTTATCCTTCTTCCAAAACATCTGTTTCTAAAATGATTGTGGTAATTTTCCTTATTATCTTCAGTCTTCTCTCAACCTTGCCTACAATTAAAAAAATTTAAGGAACTTTTGTTCAATGGAATATGAATATATATATTTTGGGTCCCAGTGGACTTAAATTCTGAAATGACATTCAGAATGAAATACAGTGCTTCAACTGGCAATTAACTCTTAATGACAATTTTAAGTACTGTGCATCATTCTATAGCTTTTATTTCATGAACAGTTTTTTTTATATTAAGTAATTGCTGCATGCTTAACAGAGAAACAAGCTTAAGACCATGAGACAGTTACTACATATAATTTTTTTTATCTAACATATGATTACTACTAATTAATAAACAGGACTATTTCAGGTATGCTACTACAGGGCAGACTTGGTACAGAAAATTTTTAATATTTCATTTGCTGTACATATGAAATGGTTAAAACAAATACAGGAATCACATACATTAAACATAAACATTAAATGAGCAATTTTCTACTGTAGTACAGTCTGATAATAGTTTTTGTTTTTCAGTTTAGAATACTTACATATAAAAGTTGGTATCTGCTTTACTGTTCTTATTATAAAACAACTACTACTATGTATCTGGTTATTTTTTGTAATTTCTCACACACACAAAGAAAATCTGCCATATTTGAAGTACTGAATACCTTTCATTGAAAATCAGTAGTTTTCATTTACAATTAGTGTGTTTTGTAAATGTAACTTTCTTCAATAATGTCAGGATAGCCATGTTGACAAATTATATCTTTCAAGATTGGATAAGCTATGACAGAGCATACCACTGGTGGCTCTTGTAAGGAACCTAATTTATATTTAGTGTTTTTCTTCACATTTAGCTTTACAATAACACAGGTATTAGAATAGCAGTTTTGTATTTTTAAATTAAAAATTTAGGAAAATTTCCTGTTATTCTATTCATAATCTATTTAGTAGTGTGGCTCAACTGGGAAATCATCTTTGTATAAAGCATTAATCTGGAATAAGAAAGACTAATTACTAACTATGTGAAGTGAGGTCAAATGAAGTATTGTAGAGCTTGCTTTCATCACACACTTTCTTGAAACTGAATATATATAAAAAAAGAAAAAGCTTGAAGGAACAACTTACCTGTGTAAAATGTTAACAAAAAAGTGGTTCAAATTTCTCTAAACATGATTTGATATGTCTTTCAGTTTTGTTTCTGGGATAGGTGAAAGTGTACATGTCTGGACTCCTTTTACAGTTACATTCAAAATTTAGTTAAACACTTTTACTATTGATGTATATTAATAAGCTTAACACCAAAATCTAGTTTACAATTCAAATTTTAGTACAAGTTTTAATTTCAAAAGAAATTATCTAAATAAATTCTCAATCTTCACTTCTTTATATCACAACATTTCTTCACTATGAATTGCTAATTTTAGGTTTTTTTCTACCCCTATATGATCTCCCAAAGTTCCCACAAATTATACATTTATACTATAGATATCCCTGAGCTTAAATGTCAATTTACAGCCTCTAAAGTTCTTGCTTTACTGAAATATATATATGCAATAAAGTGAAACCCACATACCATGCCTCTCATAGCACATCCTATCTTTCAAAAGAATGTCAGTAATTCTCTGATATTTGCTACTGTATTATTTTTAACCAACAGAAAGAGAAGATTCCAATTTACTGAATGCTATGAGGATGGGATCATTTAGATGAAAGGTTTGAAAAATTTATTCTCAGTTTCATTGTCTGCCATTGTTGGAGCTCAGATGAACCCGCTATTGAAATTATTTTAACCCATTTATAGCTTAGTTAGTAATCCAGTTAAATTAGAGTAATTTTAAGACATTCTACAGTTTTTGTGCATGGCAGTATTTTGTATTAGACATTAAATATTTGAACTAAAAACAATTCATTTGTGAGACAACACTAAATAGTTCTGGGCTATAAGTGATATTTTCTAATCAATTAACTGATGGTCACATTAATCACTTACACTCAACCAGTACAAAGTTCCAGTAACTATGGTATGTACAATAAGAAAAATGTGGCAGATGCTGACACAGTGCCTTTCCACTTGTCAGCAGTTCACAGTTAGTCACAGTGGAAGATATCCTTTATAGCTTTGCATGCTGTTAACTCTATCCTTCCTGTATACAAAAACTGTCCCACAATAATAAGCAGCTTTTGCCAGACTCTTAGAGTCTACGTGCAATTGTAAAGAAATAAAACTAAGTGAAAAGTCAATTAGTTTTGGGTTACGAGTAAAGAATATTCAACTGTCTGTTACAATGTGCAGTAATTCTAGAAAGAAAAAAAAAAGAGTAAGTTAGATATATTTCATATTTCTTTTTTTATGTAGTAATAACAAAGTTGGTCAAATTGAATGAGCCTACATACAAAGTTGTAATGAAAAAACAGAAAATGTTTGATATTCATTTTGGAGGTTCTAGAGGTTATGCAAATGAAATAAGAAAAAATCATTTTTATTCTTAATGTGAAAAATCACCTTGCATTCAAACTGACTCAGTAAAGGCTTCATAAATTCTGATACAAATATTTAGTAAAAATACTTTATTAAAAAAAATCTGATTTTTTTTGTGTAAAACAGATTTATAATGTTTATCAAATGCTTGCCAAATTTCATGAAGATAAACTAAATAAATTCAGAATTATAGTATGTATAGTTTCATATAGTTACCTGGTGGTTACTAGGTCAGTCAAAATGAGTGAGCTCATGTACAGAAAATTAAGAAGTAAACACTACAATACAAAAGTTTTCACCTAAAATTACACTCTTTATGTAAAGAACTTTCATACAGTGAAAAATGTACAGTAAAAGGATGTGAAGTTAATGCACTTAGCCAGATAAATCATTGGCTTCATACAGAGTTTGGTCATAAAGTTCAGCAGTAACTATTTTACCTCCAAAATACCTTCCATTCAATGCATCTCTTGCCTTGTTTGCTTCTGTAAATAAGGAAAAATAAAACAATTACAAGAACATTATATATTTTATTTACTGTGATTATGTATAATAACTGTTGGAAGCATGGCCAATGTAATATATTTTTATCCGTGTTTTAAGAGGTTTGCTACAAATGTTTAAAAATAATTTCTTGCTTACAAAACTCAATTTATGTGTCACTTAATAAACATTTGAAGGTGAAGAAAGAATAAATGTATCCAATCTCTTGAATGGAATGATGAATACATATTCCAAAATGGGCTTTAAAACCATCTGTTTGAAATAAATTATCCCAGACATAAAATCTCATAAGTCATTCAAGTAAACATTCAACCATAGATATACAAGTGTTTTAACTAAAAAGGAAACATACAATGTACTAACAGCTTAGACTTTATACAATTACATAGAATGAATTGTAAAAAGTACGTTTAATAAATGTTTTAACCTTTCAACAATACTGCATGTAAGTTGTTTGGTTTTGAATTGAAGTTTTTTACTCAATGCTAAAAACTTGGAATGCTTTAGGTGTTTGGATAACATGACAATTCATAATTCATTATTATTCAGTGGATTAATTGGTTATTTCTTTATTTTTGAGTTTCAATGAAGATGATGCAGAGGCCTAATCTATTCTTTTAGTTGCTATTCCTGCTGCAGCAGACTACTTTTGTTAAATTCACAGCTCACCAGCACTGCTTGAAAAAGTGAAGCAAATAAACAAAGTAAGTTTCATATAATGGTGGAATGCAAGCACTTCGTTTAGTTTGATATGTAGTTCTTTACTCACCACTAAAAAACCTAAAACAATTATTGTCCTATGTAGGACTATAGATCAAAACTAAACAAAGTGCTCGCATTCCACCATTATATGAGGCCTACTTTGTTTATTTGCTTCACTCTTCCGAGAGCACTGATGAACTGTGAATTTAGCAAAACTACTCTGCTACAGTGAAAGTAGCAAAGCAAATAATAAATTAGACCTCCAGCTCATATATTGAAAAAAATAAAATTCAAGTTTTGATGAGAAAAAGAAATTTACAAGTAAATATCACATGCACCCCAAATGATCTTGTTGTAATATATATATATAATGGAGATACTTACCTAAAGGTTGACTAAACTCTACAAATATTTTGATGGTGATTTCAGCATCTTCTTCTTCTGACTGACGTTCCTGATATATAATCACTTTGTTTACCTCACCAAATCGACCACACTCGTCTGTTACTTCTGATTCCAACTCCTCATCTAGATCCTCCACATCCACCATGTTTCGAAGGATTACTACTGAGGACTACAAAATAACATTAAGCTTACAATTCACAGGTTCTATTTCAAAGTAGTGATTCACAAATAATTCACTACAACAGAATATGGGGGATTAAGAGTGGGTCAAAATAAAGTGTCAGGTATATATTTTCTATTACTCTAGTGTTTAGTGTGAAGTGAGGACTGAAATTAATGAATACTACTATCTGATTTAAAAATAAAAGAAAGAAAGAAAAGATGGAACTACTGGAGATTCCTTGAAGTGCAAATCCTGTCCAAATGGTTAAAACTCCATCTGAATGTACTCCATAAAATCATGCAATGTGCTACAACTGATACTTTTATTTGGTCTACACTTCACATTAACATAGTATTGAAGATATAACACAGTGACATTAGTTTGTACTTCCTGCTCATGTATGTGCATTTCTGTGAATTGCTATTAATGGGTTCATTTTTTTTTTAATTCAATGAACATAAAAAGTTTTGGTAAACTTTACCTAACAAGTTATTTTTAATGAACATTTACAATAATTTTATGCAATTTCTAGCCTCCAAGTAAACTTCCTTTTATTACAAGACACTGATGATAAAATTTTAACTTATCTAGAAAGGCCAATACTCACAAGTGAATGTAATATGTCTGCTGCATTCACCATATTTGATAAGACCCTCAGAATACGGTAAATGGGGCATAAACTACAATCTATGTATTTTAGAGCAGTAGACAATGCAGTATCAATGTGAGACTTCTTTGCGAGAAAGATGTAGTGGAACATACTGAATTATGACTAAAATACAAATGATAGTAAGTTCCTATGTAAATAGATATATCGACAATGAAAAAAAACCAGGCAATTTTTGGACATATAAAACCTATTCTTCAACACAATATATGGAATTCTGTGTACTGCATAAATCCAAATTCTATCAATAACAGTCCCTTATAATATTTACATAGGCAAACAATGTTTCTAGGTTCAGAGCTCCATATTATATACATTGAAATTTTTAACCTTTAACCCATGTAAATTAAAATGAAAAGCCCCAAATCTGTCTGTTATAAACTATGGGGGCTGTCCCCAGGTATTGTGCAAAGTCTCATATGGAGTGATCAAAATAATAAGAAATGGTAAGTTGTCAACTCTAACTTTCCTAATTTTCTTTCTTACTTTTACATTTGTCAAATCAAAAGAAATTCACAACTCATAAATCTGTCTGCTTCTATCTGCGGGGTTTTCACAAGATATCTTTGTTTCATGTTTCATTTGGACTGATGAATATAAAGGTTGAGTATGCTATATTAAAAGGATTTTGAAACCTCTCTACATCATTACAACTCTTGTTGCACATCCAATCATTCTCTAATTAATGGCCATACATTTTGACAATAACTTGGAAATGTAGTTTCCATTGCAAAAGATTCCATGGTCATGTCCAAAGCATACTACTTTTTCCTGCAGAATTAGCATAAATCATCAAGTGTAAAAAGACAATACATCTTAGGTATGACATTAACCCTTTCACTACTGCCTCAGTGGATTACATCAACCACATGACCCTAAAGTGACCGTCAAAAATTCCATACTATAACATTTAGAAACTTTTTAAAAATTTTATATGTATTTCCACAAATTTTTTCAAGCTTTTAGTAACATTACAAGTCTGTTGTAGAAAATAAAAATCAGAATATTTAGTTATGTATTTTTACTAAAAATTTGTCCATGAATACATGCTCTGAGTACAAAGTGATTTTTCATGTTAAGATTAAAAA
>NW_013665966.1:477597-529647 GCF_000517525.1 Limulus polyphemus | reverse complement strand
TTTAATATTCTGTTGTAAAAAATGGTTAGTAAGGATATTTACATTCCCCTTTTGTTGTTACTCCCTCTTTCCTACAGCAATTGTAGCAACCTGATCACTGAGCTTTGAAGCTCTCTGCCACAGGCAGACTGTTTGCCATCGAGTGAATAATGTGCACGTGCGGATTTTCTTGGGGAAACATTCTAACTATGCATGCTTATGCAGCAGGTTCTCAGTCAGAAAGCGTAACGGTCGTACATACAAACAAGCAGAATAATAATATAGATTCTATAAGAAAACTAGAAGAGGAATGCAGAATTGTTAGTTATTAAAATGTCAGTATTCTAAAACTTTAACATCTGGTTAGTGAATTACAATGCTTACTTTGAAATATTGCTGGAACACTATGCTTGAAGGTGATGGGAGAAAGTTTTAATTAATGAAAATCATGCTGAATGGTTATGTTATAACACTGGTAAGTAGATTTAATGGAATAGTTGCTAATATAGTGGACAAGATATCAATTATATGTCAACCCTTATTATTTCATTATATATATATACAAGCACTTTAAGTATAGTCAAATGTCTAAAGACAAAAACTAAATCCACTGTCTAAATACATAAAACATACATTTAATTGAAAAATGGGACAAGCCATTAAATATATATATATATATATATATGAAGGTTTTTGTACCTGTGATAATTCCAGGAGCACTTGCAGCCATAACTGGTTGAGGTAAAATTGCTGATGTTGTTAGAACAGGAGAAACAACACTTGGTACAGCTAGTCCTGGTGGGGGGATGATAGGACTTGTAACTGTTTTACACACCAGTGGTATTGATGGTGGACTTTCCAGTGACTAAAAGTTTTAACAGAGCATAATTACTGTAGAATTTATAAAACTCACAGGTGTGGTTCAGTCAAATTATAAAAGAACAGTATCAAAAGTCACAGAAAAATAATGTAAAAATATATATAAATATTGTGAGCTCTGACTTACACTGATAGAAGTTACTGGAATTTTAACTTTGTTCACTTTTAACATTAATGTTGTTAGAATTGTCTCTCCATCAACAACACATCCTGCAGGTTTTGTAATTTTAAAGTAAAATGTGTAAGTTATGAAACTATTAGTTTCTCATACTGCCATCATACCAGATAATTAATGGTTTAAATTTAGATATCTAGAGTTTAGACACAAGAAAATGTCTAGGTTTTGTTATGTTTAGGGTGAAGGCTGTTAAGTTTTTTATTTAAATAAATGCTTCAAACTCACCTACAACTCACACTACTAATCAGACAAAAACTGAAGAATGCATATGAAGGCAAACATGGAATTGTTAGATTTTGATTAAGTTTACTCTTAAGTTTTGTAGGTATTCTAAAGAAAACACTTTAATAAGTTATTAAACTTGATTTTTTGCAAAGTAAAAAGTACAAATATGTGACATCAGTATAAAACTCATATTACTAAATAATATGTAAAAAAGATTATATAATTTGGCATTGTGACTTAAGATTACAGATAGAACACTTAGTCCAATCAGATAATACAAAATCTAACTTAGCATCTCAGTACATTATCACAGATGTGATGTATTTTTCTTTGCATATTTTCTAATTTGGCCACCTTTGTATATGTATAATGTTTTTGTACTGATATACATTACAATGATAACCAAGATAAATATAAGTACTTTTTCATGAAGTATTTTTCCATTTTAAAATAGAAAGCTCTCAATAAGTTTGTTTTGGATGTTTGTTTGTTGAATTTTGTGCAAAGCTACTTGAAAGTTATCTGCACTAGCTATCCTTTATTTTCAAGTGCAAGATTACAGGGAAGGCAACTAGCCCACACTACCCACCATCAACTTTTAGGCTACTTTTTACCAATAAATAGTTGAATTGACTGTCACAATACAACACCTCCATGGTTGAGAGGGCTAGCATGTTTATGATGGGGATCAAACATGTGACCCAAAGATTGTGAGATGAGCACCCTAACCACTAGGCCATGGCTCTCAATAAGAATAAATAAAAATGGGTGGATGAATCAAAGGTTTTTCAATGATCACAGTTATATTATAGAAAATAACTTACCCCATAACAGAAATGCTATACTTATAAATAAAATAGTACATATTATCTGCAAAGATGCAAATTACCTCAAAAAAGTAAGATTTTCATTGAGTTGTTAGCATTTTAGCTTCTAAAACAGCAGGGTGGAATATTTTACACACCTGTTGTGTGGTATGTTTTATTGTGTTACAAAAATAAAGATTGAAATTTAAATTGATTTTCAACAATTATGAAGCTTCTACAAATAAAATATCTTATTTTTATATGTGATACTTGTATGAATTTGCAGCTTTGAAAACATGAAAAGACGTCATTGTGACATTGTCTTAATACCAATTAGAATGCTTAATTTTGCTGCAGATTTTATTACAGATTCTTATATCATTCTAAATTCTTCTATAATCAAAATCTGCAATAACATTTTTTACATATATAAAATGAAATAAAACGTTTTTTGATTGAATAACTTCAACTTTGAAGTATTTTTTTTTAATGTGTGGAAGAATGACTACATGGTTATTTTCCATAATTTTTAGCCGTGGCATAGCATCTCATAGCCCGCATCTCTTGACCGATTGGAGATCTAATTACAGTTCTGGCTCAGGAGGTCAAACTTTTTTATTAATGTATTTGATCATGTTCAAGGTCTCATAGATGAATTTACTCTAATCCTGTCTAAAAGAATTTCAAGTGCTGTGGCTGTTGAGGATTCCTTCTTGTTTTACATTCAATGGTGCAATTTTGCCTTAGGAAAGGCCGAACTCATCCAGTCACCATATTTAAAATGCCGATAATATGAAAAACAAAATATTCACATCACTTCATGCACAAAGAATAAGTATGACAAGTGAAGCACACTGTTTTATGAATTAAGGCTAAGTAACACAAGTTGTAGTCAAATATATGTAATTACTTCCTGATATACTGAAGGTTAAACAAAAATACTTACCATGGTGTTGGATGCAACAGCATCCATAGCTTGTATCTTAGCTGTTGCAGCTGCTGCTGCTACTGCTGCTGCTGTTGGCATAACTCCACTAACACTTGGAGCTTGTAGAGCATTAGGAGGAGTAATTGCCTGTGTAAGAAAAAAAAAAGGCCAGTTTCTTAAGGCAGTTTAGGCATTACATAAAATCCCACATTTGGATCTTGAAGAACATCAGGTCTAATAACCTGATAGTAAACAAAATAAATCTGACCATCTGATCAAGTCACTTGAAAACTACACAAGCACACTTAGAACACGAATAGCATTAGTGGAGTATAAATTCATCATAACACAAACATTAAAAAAACAAAAAACTACTGTTCCTTTTTTTTTACAGAGTATTACTAAATATGAACTTATGGTCAGAAAAAAGAAATTCAGACATTATATATTAATTTAATCAAAATATAAACCTACCCTTCCAACTCGTAAGTATTGTCCCCCAAGGTCAAATAGGTTCATGGAATTGATAGCATCTTGTGTTGCTTGAGAATTTTCATACTCAATAAAACCATACCCTCTGGAAGTACAAATAATGTCATTATGATAAAATTAGATGATCTGCTACATTATTTAATGATTACTCATCTTTCATATTAGAGACAAAAATCCTTGATAATACAAATTGTTAGATGGGCTTCACTAGATTAATGTGATACTGGCGTAGTTGTGGTTACTAGATATAAATATCAATTGATATTGTTTAACACACTAAGTTTTCTTACTGATTATTTTTTACTGAATATTTTTAATACTAACTGCAGCCTACATGGTCACTAAGGAATAATGTTTTCTTATTGTCCACAACAGTAAAACTTTTTTAAAACTAATAAAATATATATATTAGTTTAGAAGTTAAATATCAGGTAAATGTTTTAAAGGTTTAATGAGGCCATATAAGATTCCAACCTTAAGAGTGTGGGGATCGAGTTGGGGGAATAAATAGCAATAACACATGTACTTATCTTGAACACCATTACCTTGTATATTTCCTGAAAAAGGGTAGAAGACTAGGAACTGTCAACTAACATTGTATCTTGCAATAATTGTATTTTTGGTAAAGTTGAAATTTTATTTTATTCAATCTGTACACAAACATGCACACACAACAATTTGTATCCAAATTTAATGCAACCAAAACAAAAATTAGAAGTTAATTGTTCAAAAAGCTTTACAAATTTAACCTTTTTATTTTTTTGAAGTTGAACAGATGTAACATACTTACACAAACGTGGATACTATAAAAATAATTGTTGGTAAGACTAGGTTAATAACAGAGTAATGTCATACAATTTGATAATTTAGAACATATATTTCTTCTTTGTTGTAACGACCTTAATCCCAACAAGTTTGGGGTCAGCCGGGATTTTTTATTTATTTTTAAAGCCAAGAATATTTACACTAGGGTGGCCAGCACAGACAGCAATCATATAGGGTGAATTTATAACATACATCCACCTTATTGAATGGATAGCAACATCTCAAGACACTTGAAACTACTAGCATATCAACTGTACAGAACATCTGTCACTTACTTGTGCTTTCCTGGTATGACTCCAGGTGTAAGAGTGCAAGACTTGATTTTTCCAAAGGCTTCAAAAACACTAAAGACAAACAAATTTATTACCTTTGCTCAATAAAGGGTTTCAGATAGCTATTATTAGCAATTATTAGGAAATGTAAAATCAAAACTAAAACACATATTCAATAAAGTCAACTTGTTTAGGTGTTATATTATCTCATTCTTCAGGATGTAAACAAATTATTAAAAGTTATATTTTCTACAGAAAATAGTTATTAGTGACTTTATCATGTTTCTACTTTGTTATAGAATTATCTGATCACCAGCACGTACAACTTATTAAAGAACTAATCTGTTGTAAGAGGCTAAACCTGAACTTTGCTATACGTTTTCTCTTCCAATGCACAAATAAACAAATACTTAATGACTAAGCTAGTCTTACACCTATCATCACATTTTATAGTCAAATAAATACATCCTGAGAAATAAATTCTTATTAAGTTCTTTCTCTTTAAAAGTATATTTTCAAAAGCTAGTTAAATTTCTAGCAATAAGGCTAATACATGTAATTACATAGAAAGTTACATTTGACTGTTTAGTTTACTTCTTATCATTCGTGAGAGGACATAAAGTGAACACTTACTTAAAATTAAATAAAACTCTTAAACCAAGAACATACAGGTGTCAGTTAAAGACAATGTTCATATATTAAAAACTAATTATACACATAAAGAAAACACAACTGGAAACAATATCAGTTTAACTGTTTTATTTCAAGCCATCGTGAATTATTTATGTTAACAAAATCTTTCAAAACTGAAAATTGTTAGTTATATTTTACTACATAAAAATAGTTCACTAAGTCTTCACATGAAGAAAACTGCTTTATTTATGAAATATGTATTGGTGTTTTGTCATTGCAATCTTATATATTATTATATGTAACCTATTCTGTTCTCTTTTTAATTAAACTCAAAATTATGTTAGACATAAAACAAGAAACCAAAATAACTGTTGTTACTAATTACAAACACCACATGGGTATTAAAAAACTGCTTAATTAAGCATTACATAATAAATATAAATCTAGTATGAAAATGTGGATAACTTGTTACAAAATTAAATTGTCACTGCAAAACTTGTCACCTACAAAAATCCAACATTACTTCTGAAGTATTCATTACATTCAACAAGCTTTTGTTTTTAGTATTTTAACTAACACCAACAATGCTCTACATTTAACATCAACAGCAGTTCTTTTACAATACCATACAAAATGTTTATTTGTTATCACCAATAATGTTTCTATAATAGTCTTGTATACTTATCACCTACAACAATTCTTTTATCCTTACCATTATCAATGTTCATAGAATATCCATATCCTCCATCAATACTATTATATTCATTTAATACAAACACTGTTTTCCTAATGTATTCATTACCTCTGTATTTCTTGTTCTGTTAGATCTGGATGTACCGAGGCTATGTAAATTCGATTATAGCTCTTAGCTTCCTCCATAATCTGATCTATAAGTGGAGCAGCTTGAGGCATGTTACTTGGACGACCAATCTAGAAAAGTATATTACAATGGTATTTCTCATTCAGACTGTACTACTACTAACTGTTTCAACAGTGTAGAGAGGGATAAAATGTTTCCATATCATTAGCACACCCAACATTTTTACACAAAAATTACTTGTTTATATTAAAACAAACTGTTATATAAAAAACAGGTCCTGCAGAAAATATCATAAGCTATAAAAACAAAGGTCTACACAAATTTTAACTATGTCCTCAATTTAATAAAAACATCTCATTATATAGGTCTTGATAGTAATTGTTATTTTTCAACTGAAGATCAAAATTAATTACCTATAATAGGTAAGTGAAAACCGATTGGAAGTTTCAAACGTGTATGGGAATGAAATCCAACAATCATAGAATACAGGTCTTTCTGTATTATGAGTATAACAATACACATAATCATGCTCCTTTTGAAACAATGCTAAAGCAGGCTCTTTCTAGTTTAGATTACTGAATAGCGGTTTAAACATGGGAATGAAATTCAACAATCATGAAACACTGGTCTTTCTGTATTATGGGTCTAACAATACACAATAATTTTTCTTTTGAGACAATGTTGAAGCAGGTTTTTCTAGTTTAGATTACTGAAATAAAGTTTAAATCTTAAATAGGGATAAGGTAAATAAATATTACATTTTCATTAGTTCTAAACATGCGTTAGCTTAGATTCTTTAGGTTTTTCTCTTATTAAGTAAATTTAATAATATTACCACTAGAATATGAATATATTTTTATTGTTTGCAAAATTTCAAATTTGTTTTCTACATCAAAGGCATATTGTACATTAAAGTTCCTAGCAAATGAAAGTGTTTCTCTTGTTTTCTCATACACAGATTCATGTTTCGAAAACATTAAAAATCTTGGAATATATATAAAGGCAACAGATGACACCCATTCTAACTATGAATTTTTGGAAAAATCTTAAATAGCATTAGTAAAAGAAAAGTCAAGCACTTTTGGTTATCAACAGGTGAAGTTTGCAAAACAATATGAAATAATAATGTATATTCTCAATGTTCCATTAAGTAATCTAAAATCAAAAATTTTAAAAAAGAAATGTGAGACCAAAACACTTAAGTTTCCCATGTTACTATTGACACATTTATAATGAAATGAGTTGCATTAGAATGAGAACTAGTTTGGAATTTATGATATTTGTATGTTAAAATGTGATACATCAAATCTGTCATACGACTTATTCCTGAATGCTATTGAGTAGATGACGGTTTTGTAAAATAACTATATGAGGTTATTAATTGCAGAATCAAATGCTTTCATGTATTCTAACAGTTTTTGGTTGCATTTTTGTTGACAGCTCCTATCAATTTCAAGCAATCTTGTATTTCCTATTCTATGTTGATTTTGAAATACATACACTTATAGATTTAACACTTTGAGATCATACACACATCTCATATACAATCTACTCATACTATTGTATGGGTCCTACAACTACTTCTGCCAATATTTCTCTTACTAAGGCACACTTGACACTTCCCACATTTTACTTTGCACCCTAATTTCATTTTTCATTGGGTTTGTTGCCTGAAATGTAATTATAAAATGTATATGCATATGATTTTATTAACTAATATCACAGTCTTATGAATTGATTAAAATCTGAAAGTCACAGATTTTCTCTAAAATCAAACATACCTTAATGTTTCGGCCTCCAATCATGACACCATTCATTTGCTCTAAAGCAAGCTGAGCTGCCTCAGGAAGGTCATACTCAACAAAAGCAAAGCCTTTATGCTTCTGTGTTATGGGATCCCAGGACATGTTAATGGACTTTATGGGACCAAAGGGCAAGAAAGCTTGACGAATGGTATCTTCCTTTAATTCAAAACTAATGCTTCCAACATACACTCTAATGGATAGAAAAGTAAAATACCACAGATCAAAATCTTTAATGAAGAAAGCACAAGAGAAATATAAGTTATTTTTCTTTTAAAGAAATTAAACAGAAAATAAGAACAGAGGACAGTTATCTTTTAGGAAAGACACCAACAGATTATCATCAAAAAATTAAACATATTAATTTTTTAAAGAAAGAAAAGAAATAATAGCATTTACTATAATAACTAAAAGTAGTCAAATTACTGACATTCTAACATTAATAAAGTAATATAATTTAATAAATATACTACACAGTAAATATATTTTTTAAAGTACTAGTGAATAAAATTTCTAGTGTACTCAATAAAATACCCATCTGTTTGTTGAATTTCGTGCAAAGCTATTCATGAGCTATCTGCACCAGTCTTCCCAAATTTATCAGTGACTAACTATAGAGAAGACAGCTAGTCAACACTGCCCACTGTTAACTCTTGGGCTACTTCTTACCAATAAATTGTGGGTTTGACTGTAACATTTTAATGGCCTTATGGCTGAGCATGTTTGACAAGTTTTGACCATGCAACCCTCAGATTGCAAGTTGAGTACTCTAATCACCAGGCTATGTCAGGCCCAAATACATAACTATTTTGAATGACATTTTTCTGCTGGAGGAAACTATGAACTATTTTCTTATGTACTTCATATTACAAGGAATACACTAATACAAATCTAGTGTTCTAAATTAATGTCAGGACATAAACTAATATTAATAAAACAAATAATTTTTGTACCTCTTACTAACAAACATCGTTAATAATAATTCTATAGGAGATTGTCTAGCATAAAAACTGTCACATAAAACATGGTCTATACAACAGTTATTCTACAATTTTTTGGGAATAAGTTTACAAATAACACAACATTTATTACCCCGAGAAATGATAAAACACCCTTATAATGACTCATATGAAATGCTATGAGAGAATACTGAAATAGTTAAAAACATTAGTTGTAATGATTACCAATTTTGTTCATGTTTAAATAATCTGGTTTAAGACATATCTGATGAGGCAACATAGCTAAGAATTAATATTTAACTAAAACAAACAAGTCTTTATCTCCAGTAAAGGAGCATGATATTTTAATCAATACAGTTATTAATTAATACATCCAGAAAGTGCACTAATTAAACTTACCGCAACCATGAGTTCAAGCCATATGAAATATATATATACTGTGAACAAATACATGTTACAATGATATTGTTATAGGAGTACCATAATTTGTGCTATTCACAGTGAAATTTGTTTAACTTTTTTTTCTTAGTGTTAAAAATAGATCTATTCCTCTGAACACTTACATCAGCCAGCTATATAATTCTTTGCATGGAAATTACTCTTTCAGCTTAAAGTTTTGTAAAAGTAAAAAATTAAATTTTGCATAGAAATTAAAAGAATAAAATATATTAGAAATATTAAATTTAAATACAAAGTTTTTAATATTTTTATGACTTATTACACCTATTTTTATTACTTTTATAATTATTCAACAAAAATCTATAGAACTTTAACTTTAAAAAATTATTAGCACATTTTACACAAGGGTGAACAATGCAGTGATGTTTCTAATATAAGTAAAATTCAAATGAAAATAGTGAAACCTAAATATGATGAGTGCACCATCAAACACAATAGATTAAATAATTATACTTTTGAGATAACAAAAAACAATACTATAAATATACATTTTCTATGAAATTCACAAGAGTTAAGGCAAATGTATGTTGTACACTTCCACAGAATGTAGGACTTTAGTTGCTATTAATTGAAAAAAAAGGGTAAAAGTTCACATGCCATTTCTCTCTCATTCATTTATCACATTAAACTTCATCAGTAATACAACTACTGCATACAAGCTACCTGTACCAGTCTAATCCAGAAACACATTTTTTATTTCTGAAAAGCTTAATCTAGGTCCTTCCTAGTGTTCATTACAGTCTCCTACTGTGGTTTTAAAATATCTCAACTGAAAACAAAAATTCAAACTTTAAACAGGAGAATTTCACATATTTTATATTTTACTTATCTTGAACAACAAACACTTTTTTCTATCACAAGTTTTTAACTACTTTTAAGGAATGCATATAATCTGTTTTATTTATTTCAAAGAATGTTCATGAAATAATTCAGATGATTACTTTGGTTCACATCAAAAATTTCTTTTGAAGTTTGAATAATATACAATTTACTTGTTATAATGATTATGTGAAATGTTTTAACATTTTATGCATTTGTACAATATATTTTTATTAATCCAGTGCTATATTCCAATAAAAAATGTTAAAACAAAATGTAAAGAAATTTCGGACTCCAGTTTCTGCCTGAGTAGAGCTAAGATGCTTGAAAACCACAGCTCCAAAATGGACAGACCTAGATCAAGTTCTGGCTAGTCCTGACCCAAGATGTAGTAGTATGGAAAAGCTGACCTGCACATGAGCACCAAAGCCTGTTGCTGTTGAACTTGGGTCCTGAGGCTTGCCATTTGCTGGAAGGAAGAAAAACATCTTTGTACATCCCCAAGACCCACCTCAGTTACTAACCTGCACATTAGTACTAAAGCCTGGTGACGCTGAAGCGTTTTCTGTTGCTACAATAGAAAAAACAGAGTAGAATGTAAGTAATTTAGATATTGCACATACTCAGGCTTAACTTAATACTAAGCTATCTTCAAGTAAATAAGAGTACAAGAGGAACTACACAAACTTACCACAGAATAATTGGAGTTACTTAGGCTTAACTTAATGCTAAGTCAGCTTCAAGCAAACAATAGTAAATGAGAAAAAACACGTATTCACATCAAGTAAATAACAAATAAAATAAAAGCAAGAACAAAACTTACTTGAAGTATTTAGACTCATTAGATTAAATATATGCTAATAAAATCATGATGCGAACAATAGTCACAACAGAAAACAAAGAATAAAGTACAAGCCATATATTAACTATATGTACTCAAAGGTAGTTATAAACAACAAGCATCAAGTAAATAATAGTCAGAAAAGTAAATTGCAATACAAACCACCTTATTCTTTAGTAGCAAAATGTACTCAGGTAAGTTTAGTGCTTATTCTGTAGATTGCTAATGTAACTATTTCAAATTTTGATTTTGTTCAGTAGTTATTTACAAAAACTTGGAAAATGGAGATAAGTTTATTTTCAGTTTACACTTTCTTTTTAATAAAAGACCTACTAAGCTAATTTAATGAATCCTCAATGCCACTATCTTTATTTCATCAGTTTTATTGCTGGCAAGAAGGGGCATAAAACCACACATAGAAGTGTCAAAATAGGCAGCTAAATATGCTCGTGAATTAAAACAACTAGAACTTGTCCAGTACCATGAGAAATCATATACACACACAGGATGTACTATTGTTTAGTGGACATCTAGTGTGAATGTACCACATACTAAATAAGATGCAAGTTTATATAACTTACAGTATTAAATTTCATTAACTCAATATGTATTTCAGTTATTTATACTATTAGCTAAATTAAAATATACTACTAAATTCCTTAAATAGTAATATCTACATTGGCTAAATGCAATGAGCATGGTACATGAAGCTTTACATATGATAATTCTGTTCTGATGCTTAGCAGGCCCAACTTTATATGATGTTTCTTGGGATAAAGGCAAAACACCTCTAATAGTGAGGACACTCAATTGATGACAAAAGGCAGCGTGGTCACAGAGGCTTTCTGTAGTGTGCCTGTCACTCATAATTAAGACTAACTATTATTAATTATAACTTTTATTGAATATTTTTAGCAACTCTTCTGGTAGAAATTATTACATGATGCTCAACTAAGGTGATTAAGGAAAATGAAGATGTTCAATTATTTAAATGTTTTTTCTTTGGCAATATAGTTCAAATTTTGAAATGGTACTACATAAAAGGTTAATTGAAAATTAATGGTGAAAAAAATAATAATGGGGACAATAAGCTTAGTTATAAAAAAAACAGTGCGAGTCCCATATATTTTTAATGAAAATTTCTTCACAGCAAACCTACCTTACATTCAAAATACTGAAGCTACCATTTGCTTTCTATATAACAAAGTTTCATCACTGGCATATAGAGGTATGAAAACATCTACAAAAAATGTTATAATAGATGGCCAAACACATCTGACATGTGCAATTGTGGAGATTAGAGACTATACATTCAGCTGTTCAAGTGTTGTAATTTTGGCATAATTATGTGATAAGTATGGTCAAATTTATAGCAATTGTACTGTATAATAAAATTGATATACCAATAAAAATATTATTGGTAGGAAAAAATAATTAGATGGGAAGGGGAAATATGACTATTCTACAAAAAACTATGCTAACTCTGAATAACTATCAAGTAAACAATAGTTCCAATTAGTCAAAGAGGTACAACAGAAACAGAAACCATGTAGATGGTTAACGTACTTGAGCTAAGGTATAAACTAACAATAAAGCAAACAGGTACAACAGAAACACAAATCACAAAGTTGCTATATGTAAACCACATAGTTACAAAATATACTTGGTCTGTGGTATGTATTAACAATAACCATGAAGCAAGCAATAGGAACAAAATAAACACAAACCACACAGTTGCTAAATGTAATTGGTCTGAGATATACACTACTAACAAAACTTAAAGGATAATGAGGTTTGAACAATGGGCAGTTGGCACATGATTTTTGTAGTGGAAAAAATTTTTTAGTCTGAAATTAGTTTTAAAAATAACTTTCAAGTGAATTGGAGGATAGTAAAAGTTATATAATTTTTTCAACTATTTTGTGATAAAAGAGCTCTGTCTTCTAAGATATGGTAAATAAGTGTACAAAGAAAGTTTGGGTAGAGTAGGTATTTTGGGTGGCTTGACAAACAAATCAATTAAGAATATTTACCATATCTTAATAGTTCTTTTATCATGAAACATTATGTAACTTTAACTATCCTCAGATTGACTTGAAAGTTATTTTTAAACCTAATTTCAGACCCAAAATTTTTTTTTGCTATAATGAGGTTTGTTTAAATTTGTATATACTTTGGTCTGCAATTTTTTTTTCAAATATAGCATGTTTATTACAGAGGATTACACTAATCCTACCTAGGGCTTGCAAGTTAATGCACCAATGATTCCTTATGCAACAGGCATTTATGAAAAATGACTCAAATTCTGCAAAACAAAAGGCTAGTTTTGATTAATTAGGAAAAGATGTTTATTGTTGAGATAATGCTAACTTTATGGATTTTTTTGCTGGTCTTGCCTTTTGCAAAGAGTGTGCAAACTGTTGAAAACCAATTAAATGAAACTGAAGTTTGCAGAGCCATCACATTGCTTCAGCTGGGACACATCCAGATTGAGGTGGCACAGATCATAGGGTGTCACAATCTGTGGTCAGTAGATTGTGGCACAGATACTAGGCTAGAGCAGCATACACCAGGAGGTGAGGCCAGGGTCGCAGAAGGGCTACAGGTGTAGCTGACAACTAGTACCTGCAGAATTTAGCCCTTATAAACCGATAGCACTAGGAGCCTTGGGATTGAGCTTCAGCAAGCCACTGGAGTGCATGTTTCATGCTCAATGGTCATGAAGAGGTTCCATGAGGCTGGACTCCAGAATACCAGTTAAAGCCCCTGTACTAACCCCAAGACAAGGAACAGCCCAGCTGGAATTTGCCCAGGAACATGTCACCTGGACCCTTCAGTAATGGACCTCTGTACTGTTTACAGATGAGAGCAGGTTCTGTGTATCATCAAATGATCAACATGTGAGGGTCTGGAAATGATATTTGGTTCATAACATTGTCCACAATGATGGCTTTGGGGATGGCAACTGCATAAAGGGACATACAGACCTCTATGCAATCGATGGAGGATCCCTCACAGCAAGATGTTACTTGGATGGGATCCTGTTATCCATTATTCGCCCTTTTGCTGGTGCTATCGGAGATGAGTTCATATATCAGAAGGATAATGCCCATCCTCACAACACCAGAATTATGGACCAATTTTTTGAGGATGAAGGAATAGAGGTACTAGATAGGTCTACTAAGTCACCAGACCTAAACCCAATTGAACATGCTTGGGGCTTGCTATGCCAGAAAGAGAGAGCAGTGAAAGACAGACAACTCTCTCTTAAGACTGTCCAAGAGTGGATTGTGCTACCCCAGCAAGTCATCCAAAATGTCATCATAAGTAAGGGGAATATGTGCAGAGAAGTAAGAAACAACAGAGAAGGACCTACCAGCTGCTAAAGACTCATTTTGCTAAGTTTGTTCATCTCAATAACTTATTTTTTCTCTGATATTTGTGCAGTCAAATATTGGCAGTTTTTGTTAATTTTACTTTTTTAGTTATTTGTAAATGAATTTTTAACAAACAAGTTTCATCAGTATTGAATGTCTCTGTGTTTTTTTCTTCAAACCAAAAAAACATATCAAATCCTCATTATCCTTTCATTTTTGTGACTGGGTCTGAAGTAAATATTAACAATAACCATCAAGAAAATAATGGATACAACAGAAACATAAATGACATATTTACTTAGTGTACTTAGTCTGAGGTAAATATTAACAATAGCCATCAACAAAACAAACCACCTAGTTGTTAAATATATTTGGGCTAAGGTATATACACTAATAATAAAAAAAACACGAGTAATCTAATTGTTTAATGTACTTGGGCTAAGATACATACTCTCAATAACCATCAAGCAAAGAGTACAGCAGAAACACAAGCAACCTAAAGCCAAAGACCATAATACTAAGTTGAAATAATACCAACCTAATGAGATATGAGACAAACATGGGAAAAATAAAAATAAAAGAAGCCTTCTATATCTACATAAATGATAACACAGGCTACCTAGTCCACATGTCAACAATACTTGGATACCATTTTTGAAAGCCATCAAATAAGTTAGTTGATTCAAGTCCTAATGGAGGAAACCAATGATGAGTGGGTAACACCCAAGATTTTCTATAAAGAAGACTCAGGATCAAAGCCCAGCTACTACTAACACAGAAATAATCCTTCTCAGGATTTTATTAAATTAGTTAGTAATTAATATTGGGTATTTAAAAAAAAGTAACAAATTAATAAATAGATGTAGATGATTCTACAGGCTACTAACCTTGAGAACAAATGATATCAAATCATCTTACCAAATTACTTAAATAACTACATATATTCAGGTTTTAGGTTAATACTAACAATAAATACCAATAAAATATAAATTTAACTTAAGATAACTCTGCTTCTCAAGAGAATAATGATGAAACACATCATACTACCTAAAACTGGTTTTCATTCAGTAAAAAAGTAGGTACTTTTACAAGTTATTTTTTCCTTTACAATAAAAACAAACACACATTAAAATGTTAATGGTCATTAATGTCATCAAGAACTTTATGTGAAAAAAAAATTTACTTCCATATCAAAATGCTTAACCTCAAGTTCTTAGCTTTTAAAAAAAAAATTATAAGTATGCTATTTGCATTGTATTTTATTACACAGTTACAAGAACAATTGTAAACAGTCACTTATAATAAAAATACATTCTGACATACCACTATAAAATTGTTTTACTAATTTAGGGTTTTTTATTCAACAAACTATGACAAGCTAAGATAACATAATCACATAGTATCTGAAGACATGAACTTCAAAAAATATTAATTGAAAATGTAAATTTGCCACACTATTAATTTCTTTTTAGCTTCTAAAATGGAATCAGAATTGCACTAGAGTTTTACAGTTATTTGCTATTGTAATTCAGTTAGACATATCTAAAGAAATCTGATTAGGTAAATTAGATTAGTCATTTGCATAATTCTTAAATCATATGAGAAAAGAAAAAATGCAAGCACTGAAAAGAGAAAAGGAATTTAAAAATGTATGTTATACTTGAATATTTGTACCCTTAAGAAAATAATTTGTTTTAATTACAAGTCATGTAGAAGTAACAATAACTTAACACAAGACACTAATACCTAAGTGAAGGCTTTCATCATACTTTTTATAAGAATTTGTAAATCAATAATCTCATTTATATTTCAAATGTAACATTTTATTACGTGCAAGGCACTGATATGAGTTACTTGACTATCAGTTGTAGTTTTTCATTCCTTATACAGAAGTACATCATAAAGATGAAAAAAGCAAAATCACTTATATATAGTTAATAGCAAGTGAACTGCAATATTTTATTCATTTACCTTGGTTGTAGTCAAATGATCAATAGACTTTCTTTTATGTGCAATTCTTGTTCATTCTTTGCTTCTGTAAGGACTTTACATTTGTTTCTATTTATAGGCTTATTCCATTAATTCACTATTACCATACACATGTAAATTAGCAATTTTAGTTACAAATCAACAAGATACATCTTTAAATACGATTGTAGTGTATGCACAATGCAACAATTTTGCAACTTTAAAAGGCTGAATATCAATATTCAAGACTCAAAATAATTTTGTACATGACTATAAATGTTCTAAATGTTCTTTGGGTTATATTGGATCCACTACAAGGTGAATTTAAACTCATGTACAAGAACATGCAAATATCAAATAAACAAAATTCTGCAGACTTACAAATCATGTGCTAAATGAATGTAATGAAGCTACACATAGAGTGAAATTTAAAGTTTTAAAAAAGCAAATAATGAATGGGAATTGCACATAACAGAAATTCAACTTAGCTTAAATGAACTGAATAGTGCAGTTTGTTTGTTATTAACTTCATTAACAATTTTACTTTATAATTTATCACCTGAAGGTGGACTAAGGAATAGTCTCCAATCTCATGAATGTAAAATTATGTATAAGCTTATGTAATTTGAAGGTTGAGTTTCTGAATGTTGTCTTTGTATTTATATGGAAGAGGAGGTTTTTGGATAAAAGGTAAATGGTGTTTATTATTTAAAATATTTATGATATGATTGATATCATAATATACTAGGCTACTGTCTATGTGGAGAAGTTTTGATGTAGTGTCCGATGTGTATTATTTTTGTATAATAGCACAACTAAAACTTCACAGTAGTTTAAACTGTAACTTAATTATTAATAATAATCTTCAGAATCCATTATTTGGGTGTTTGGATTTATTCTACCCATATTTTGTAATTTTCTATTTGAAAATTTAGTTTTTGGCTGACTGAGGACAAACTAATTGGCAATCCTATTTTCTAAAATAAACTAAATATCTAAAACTGTAATAAATTGGGGGATCCTTTGAATATATTATTCCATAAAAATAGGAGAAATGACAATTTAAATAACTTCTATTTTGGTCTTAAGGTCATTCATTTTAAAACTTGAAAATTATGTCATGTGGTATGTTTTTCTGTTAGTATTAAAATTTATAAGAAGCTTTATATTTTCAAAACAAGTCTACTGCTCTTGTAATTACTGACAGGAACAATAAATTTACTTTATCATTGTTTAGAAAAAATACATTTTAAGTATTATAAAAATCAAATCTTGATTTTCTTGAACAATGTAACACCTAAAATTTGTAAAAGTATCTATCCCTCAATATCACTATTTGAAATATTTGTAATTTAAAGATGAAATGAAACAGAAAAATTTAATTAGAAATTCAATGACAACTAGAAGTTTCCTTACTGTTAAAATATCAAATTAGTAAACAAGATTACATTCATTTACTTAACTGGATAAATACACAAATTAATAAAACTTCTGATATATAGGAAAAGTCATTCAGGAAACACAAATCAGTTAAGAACACCTAAGAGGGAGATTTGTACTGACCATCCTGATGAGGTAATTGTCAATCTAATTATGTCATAAGAGCCACAGAAAAACGTTTATTGGCTATTGTTAAAAATTTGTTGTTCCATTAAAATAACTTCAATTGAAGGATTATCTAATCAATTTTGAACACCATTACAGTAATTGAATCTTTCCATAGTATCAGAACTCGAGTAGTGGCATTGCTTTAACATCAATTAAAATCTATAATTGTGGAAGAAAACATGTAATTTTAAGTTAGTATGAGTTTTAGAGCAAAAAAAAAAAACTTTCAGTAAAAATAATGATGCAGGGAAAGGTAGGACAAAGAAGTTAATTAATAAATAGAAGGGGTTGATAAAGACATTTCATGGAAAAGGCTATAACTTAATTGTGTCAGGGATACTGCCAAGAATTAACTATGGGGATGAAATTATGAGTACGTCACTATGGCTAAATGCTAGGCTTAGGTTAATATGTAAGGATGAGTAGATTGGCTGTGGTATCAGTTCAGTGGGAGAAGGGAGCTTTTTGGAATGGATGGTTTACATTTAAATAGGGTAGGTCTGGCTTGTTTGCAAGGGCTATTAACTCAGCTTTAAGGGAAGTTTTAAACTAGGACTAGACAGTGGTGAGGGGCAGGATAAACCAAATGCAAAAAAAAAATACTAAAAGACGTAGAGAAAAGCTTAACATAGGAAATGAGTATAGAAGCAGTTCTAAGGATAGGCTTAATTGTTACTATTGTACTGCTTTAAGTATAAGAAATAAAACAGATGACTTTAGAGCACTGGTAGGAATGGAGGATTTTGGTATAATAGGAATAACTGAAACATGGTCAAATGTACACAATTTTGATGACAGAAATTTCTTTGGAATACAGAGTTATAGGTCATTTAATAGGGTTAAAGTACTAAAGAGAGGGGGAGGAGTGACTTTATACTTAAAATGTTACTTACATCTTGTTGAAGGTGAGGATATCAAAGATAATAGCAAGGAGATTGAATCTATTTGAGTTTCTATTAGTGGATATAAAGGGAAAAGGTTTTTAGTGGGAATTTGTCACATACCATCAGATGATAATGGTGAAATTAGTGAGAAACTTTGCAATGAATTTAAGATTTCAGTTGTTAATGAGGTGATAATTACGGGTGATTTTAATTTCAGCATATAGTTTAGGAAATACTAGTCAAATCATGAGGGAGGTTTTTGGAAGCTGTTCAGGATGGCTTTCTTCACCAATTAGTCAAAGAACCTACTAGGAACAATGCTATTTTAGATATATTGTTAACTTCAAATATAGAAATGATCAAGAGGGTGGAAATTGGGGAACATCTGAGTGCAAGTGATGATTGCTCTATTAGGTTCGATGTTTTGCCACACATGGAGATCAAGAATAGTGATATTTTGGTTACAAATTTCAAAAAAGCAAATTCTGAAGAGATGTGGCAAGAATTATCTGTTGTGAATTGGGCAACTGACTTATTTGGAGATATCATATGTTGAAAAGGTTTAAAGATAAGTTTATAAACATTCAAGATAAACATGTTCCTTATATATAAAGAAAAAGGTGGCTGCAAGTAAAAAACCAGGTTGGCTACACAAAGAGTATAACAGATAAAATTAAAGAAAAGCATCACAAATTTAAGCTGATTGATATGATTGGAGATTTTCGAGGATCTAGAAAGTTGGCCAAACAGGAAATTACGACATCAAAAATGATGTATGATAAAAAGCTGGCTGAAAATAAAAAAAATAACAGTAAGGATTTTTTTAACTATATTGAAGATAAACAAAATGTTAGGATGGGAGTAAAGCCCTTGAGGGATGATAAAGGAAGGCTTGTATCCGGTGATTATGAGATGGCTGGGTTATTAAATTCTATTTTTTCTTCAGTTTTTAGTAATGAAGATTTAAGCAGTATTCCTTATCTTGAACAGTTAATAGATGGAAACAAGGTTGAACAGGATGATTGCATTAATTCTGAGCTTGTTAAGAAAAAATTGGGAAGTTTAAAGAATGATAAGGCTCATGGACTAGATGATATTTCCCCAAAGGTTTTGAAGGAGGGTAAGGATTGGATATGTGTGTCACTTGCTACTATTTTTGGAAGTCTTTGAATAGTAGGTAGGTGCCAAAGGATTGGAAGTTAGCTCATGTCACTCCTCTTTTCAAGGGAGGTAATAAAAATTGTCCCAGTAACTATAGGCCCATTAGACTTACATCAGTTGCGGGAAAAGGTTTTAGAAAGTCTGATAAAAGATGCTTTGAAAAGTCATTTAACAAAGCTTAGAATTTTATTGGATAGTCAACATGGTTTCACTAAGGGATAATCTTGCCTTACAATTTTTTTGACATTCTTTGAAAAGGTTACTGCTTATGTAGATGAGGGTAAAGGTGTACATTTAGCATATGTGGATTTTCAGAAAGCATTTGACAAAGTGCCACATAAAAGGCTGGTGAAAACAATTATCTTTATAGGTGTGGGGGATAAGTTAGCTAACTGGATAGAAGTGTGGCTAGATGGAAGAAAGCAAAGAGCTGTTATACATGGACCTTCCCTCTTTTTTTGATTTACATCAATGATATAAATAAAGGAATAGTCAATAAATTACTTAAATTTACTGATGATATTAAAGATTTGAGTATTTCTAGTTGTGAAGAGGATGCTGCTGCTTTACAAAAGGATTTAATCATTCAGTGAGTTACACATATAAATAGCAGATGGGTTTTAATTACAATAAATGCAAGATAATGCATGTGGGATATCATAATTTGGATGGGAATAACTTTAACAGTGTCATGAAAGAAAGCAATCTTGGTGTAATGGTTGATCAGTTTCTTAAACCATCCAAGCAGTTTAGTTTAGAGGATGGGACAACCGAGATGGACCAATGGGTCACTTGTGCTGTTGCTAGTGGTATGGCAAATAGCAATTTAGATTGTATTTATGGTAATATTGAATAGAAGTCTAAATAGTATAATTTCATTCTATAGGTCACATTTGGAGTACTGTGTTCAGTCTTGGGCTCCTTACCTTAGGAAGAACACTGAATTATTGGAAAGGGTCTAGAGGAGGATTACTAGAATGAAGAGAGATCAAGATCACTGAAATTGTTTTCTCTTGAAAAAAGAAGAGTTTTAGGGATCTGATTGAGGTGTTTAAGGTTGTTAAGAGAATTGATAGTGTTGATGCATCATCTTTTTTCATACTTAACAGTGAGAATAGTAGAACTAGGGGACACAAATGTAAAGTTTGGCAAGGTAGGAGTCATCTTTAGCTAAATTTTATTTTTCCAACAGGGTGCTTGGTCTCTGGAATGGGTTGCCTTCAGATGTTGTGGAGGCAGTAAATTTAAGTGAGTTTAAGAGAAAGCTTGATAACTATATATAAGATAAGGGCTAGCTTTAAGATTTTTTTAAAATTTATTTATTAATAGTTTTAGTTTAGTTTACAAAATGGGACAGCCGAAATGGACCAACGGGTTCCTAAACATTATGTTAAGTTAAAAATATAGTAATAATAAAGCCAAACAGAAAAAATTAGTAATTTGAAATAAAATTGACTATACTAATATAGTTAATGAAGTTTTAAATAAGAAAACAATCTGTAAAATTGGACAGAAGAGATAAATTACAAAATTTACTGACAGAAGATAAATATAAAATAACGTTATCAAGTTCTCATTCTGGTATTATGTATGAAGTTCCTGAAGTTCAGAAGGATGGTTGGTTTATTTATACTGATTGTGTGTGTAATATTGGTATAAATAATTATGAACCTGAAGTTTTGGAACCATTAAATAGTATAATTATACTATTAAAACAAGTTTTTTTTTTCTTTAGACATAAAAGATCTGAATTCTGATAGTAAGATCTACTGCACTAGTCTGATATAGACTCTCTACAAAAACATTATGTTAAGTGAAATCAAAATGAAAGTAATGAAATAATATTTTTAAGTATGTGTTTCAGAAACGTATTAATTTTGACACTATAGAATCCTATCTTGAATTCATTAATAATTTGTACAATTAAGTGAATGACATAGCTATGGAATCAAGATTAGCCCATCACTTGGTAATATTCCTTTAATAACATGAAAAGCAATGGCTCGATCAATGACCTTTTTCATTTAAACCAATATACTATAGATGGCATGTGGACAATAAATTCATTATTTTTAAAGATGTTCAATATGTGGACAGTTTTTTGAACTTTCTCAACAATGAAAGTTACTAATATTCACAATTGAAGTTGAACATCAACAATATCATCAACTTCCATTTCTCAACACTTTTATTCATAATAGAAATGGTAACTTCAAATGCAAACTATTTCATAAAAAAATATTTACAGGTTTGCATTGTACTTATATAGTTTTTAGAACAACTTCTTTAAAGAAGATGTTGAAAATACCAAGCTATCAAGCATATAAAATAAGCAATATATATATCTTCTTGCTTAAAGTATTTAAAAACATAAAAGAAACTCAACTAAAAAAAGCCTTTCCCATAGATATTATACACCATATTATTCATGGCTCTCTAAATGTTATTAATGTTAGTAAACAGTCAAACTGGAATATTACTAAACATAAAATTGCTCTAATATTACTATATACAGGCAAGAAAGCATGTTAACTACAAAACAATTACATAAATTGTGACATCAAGCTTACCCATAAGTTGAATCAAGATGTAGCTTTGAACCTGATTGTAGATTTCAACACTTTTTCAGGTACAAAAAGAAAATATCTAAAACTTCAATAGTTATATATGAGTATAAATGCTCTAAATGTTTTCCAATTTATATTGGCTACATTATTAGGTATATTCAAACTCTCATACAAGAATATGCAAATTTAAAATGAACGTCATTTCCCAGCATTAAGAATTACGTGCTAAACTAATAAAATAACCTGTATGTATAGACAATTTAAAGTACTTGCACAAGCAAATAATGAAGGAGAACTGTATATAAAAGAAAGTCTATTGATCACCAGACTTCAGATAAGGTTAAATGAACTATAACATCAATAAAAATTTTATAAGTTTAATTTCATCTATGCCAATGGCACACCTGTTGCTGATGGGCTATTGTCTGTTTGATGAGTACATTCTTAATACTCTGTTCCATGGCATACTTCTTAGCCTTTGTCAGCATCTCTTGTTGGTCTGAGGTCAGCTTGGGAAATCCAATGCCCACCATTGAACTAGAAGACCGCAGGGCTCCTGGACCAGCCAAAAGTGGGCCTGTCTGTTCTTGCTGAGTGCAGTCATTTGTGCAGTAGCTGGGGGACTGACTATTTTCTGTTTCAAAGAAGAATTACTTGTTATTTGTATCATTAAATAAAAAGGCTGTCTTTCTTAAATATTATTCATATAAATGGGGTGAACTTAAATTCAAGATTAAAAATTGCCTTTCTTTAAATATGGAGTTGTGACTATAAACTATAGTTAACTTAATTCATTTATATTTGTATAAACACAGGTGCTTAAGTTTCAGCCCGATCTTAATTAGAATATACTTATGAAAAAAAAAAAGTACCCATGATTTAACATCTAACTACACTAACCTTATTTCCTACTTCTGACAGTGTCAATACATCTTATACTTTCCCACCAATATTAGTGAGTTATGACTCACAGACTTCCTTTTAAAACAAGTGATTCTGTGTCAATTTTAAATAACAGAAAAGTGATAAAAAGCAACTTAAAACAAATAAATAAAGTAAAATTATGAGTGTTGCATATACATGAATCTAATATGGATGTTGAATTATTATCATTACAATACTCTTGATATTAGAGAAAATAGTTGACACATTCATGTGTTCTCTTTGGTCTCACTTTGTTTTCTGACAGGAAAAACTGGTCAACAATGTCTACATGACCCCAAAACTTTGAATTCCCTTAAAAACATAGGAGGTCAGGAAGCAGTTTAGCTTAAGTAAGTCTTGGGAGGTGTAAAAATTAGGCAGACGTTTGGTTAAGCAACTTCTGATGACAATATTTGTATAAAATTCTTGTTGATTTCCAATAAGTGTGATGGCCAGAATATTCCATATAAAGGAAAATGACATTGTTTGTGCTTCCAAACTTAATGCATTTTTTCATGTTCAGAAATTCTTGTGTTAACAGTTCTGGTTTCACCTACATAATCTTTCCCATAGGATTACTATGGTATAATACAAATGAATTTTTATTTTCAGGTATTGTAATATTTGAAGTAATCTTTAATGGTGTTTGAATATTTGTATGTGATTCTTAAGTTATTCTTCCTTAATATTTTCCCCAGGGGCTCAGTTTTTGTGCTATAGCCAATACAAAATGGTTTCCTATTATCATTGATTGTTCTCTCTTTGTCTTTTGGAACAAGGTTTTTCCTTGTTATATTTTCAAAGAACTCCATTTTCCAGAACATTTCATTACAAACTGCCATCTTAAAGCAAGAACAATCTTGTTTCATGGAGAGAAAGAAAAACCAACTAACAATAATAAGAAATCACTTTATATTGGCTACAACACAAAATTGAGCCCCCAGGAAAAATGTATGGAAGAATAACTTTAGAATCATATACACATATCTGAATACCATTAAAGATAACATAACTTGAAATAAAAATAGCACCTGAAGATAAAATAAAATACATTTATATCATACCCAGCCAATTCTGTGAGAAAGGTCATGCAGGTGAAACTGGAAGTGTTGATATAAGAGTTTTGGGAAAAAAAAAAGACGTTAAATATGGACACACAAACAATGTTATTTTCTTCATATGACATTTTGGCCATCAAATCAATTAAAAATCAATAAGAATTTTATATAAAATGGATAACTACATAGAATAAATCACAATCAAATGCCTGCCTAATTTCAACACCTCCCAAGGTTACTTTAAGCTAAAGATCTTACTGATCTTCTGTATCCTTAAGATAATTCGAAGGGTCATGTGGATGCTATTGACCAGTTTTTTCTTGTAAGAAGACAACGTAAGAATGAAGAGAACACATTAATGTGTCAAAACTTGTTTCTTTAATATCAAGACAATTTGCTCCATTTACTACGATTTTCATTAAATGCTGCACATGATATTGTGTTCTTTTATGACTATGTTATCCATGGATAGTCTAAACATCTTTTGAAACACCATCAGGAGATTGGAATACTTAATAGGAACTTTGAAATACAGCTCCTGAAGGCAAACTGACAGAATTACAAACCCAGTTTTTTATTATTTGTTTGAATAACAAAGCTACTCCCAAAACTTTACTACCAAAAACACTGAAGAAGAATCAATGCCTTCCTTTTGGTAACCTTGAATAATCCATGTTGAAAGAAAGAACTGAAAATATTCATTCTGAAATTAATGAGGCCTTTTATGCATCACATAGAGTGGTATGCATACTACAAGGACGTACAACACAAAGTAGCAAATTACACAAAATATCCCATACTGTAGGATCAAACAAACTTAAGCATGAAAAGATGAAACTCAAAATGAAAGTTTCCATTTTCTTTTCCTGAAATTTATTTCCAATTGATAATAACCTCCGCACACAAAATAGCTATCTTTCTCATGCATATGCATACAAAATTTGTATGTCACTAGCCTTGAGGAAACTCCCATCTAATTTTATATGTTTTAACATGAACTGTGCTGGTGCATGATGATGTCATCATGAGACAAAAGCCCTCCACCAATAGGAGGGCAACACAATTCCCCCAATGCACTTGCACTCATGATAGCTTCATTCTTTGATGAGGCAAGATGACAAAAAAAAAGTGAGCAAAGAAATAAGGAGGAGTGGTGGGAAATATCTGGTTTTCAGGTAAGGAAAATGTAAACTTCTGAGATGATAACATACCTCTCACACAGAATAGCTAGAATCCCATGTTAAATTGGTGGAGGGGCCAGTGCAAAATTTTACCAAGATGAGCTCCCTTCAGAAAGCACCCCAAATAGAAGCCTATGGAATTTGACATTCAATGGCAAGGGTTTCACTTTTATTGCAGGGATGGGTGTTATGAGAATGTGACCATCCAAGTTCCTGTACACAAATGGTTAAATAGCCAATAAGTGTTGTGTGGTTGAGGTGTGTTCAGACTATACTTTGTGTTCTTACCTTAACTCTATTGAACACTCTGGCTGCAGAAGGACACGTTAGTTATGTATTATGTTGCCTGTATATTGTGTGCTCACCTTGACTCTACTGAACAGGCTCTTGTTGCAGGAGGAGGGGACAATAGATATATGTTTTGTTTTTTATGAGGGGTGACCCACACTACACTAACAGTGTCACCACTTTTCCACTTCTCATCATACTGTGCTAAGCCCGACCAGTAAGAATTCTCCATGGTCCATCACATTAGCAGCTACACACTGGTCTTCTATGCACTGGTCTTCTTAGAAAAAAAAAAAGGGGTTACTTTAGGGAGATTTGGAGATGTTCCCAAAGCCTCATTGGACCTCCAGCAAGAAAGGTTTTTTACTGGAAATAGTACAATGAGTGACTGCAAAACCTTATTTTTAAAAGCCAGCAAGCACGAGCCAAAGAAGTGAGCAGAATACTTCTCTAGTGCTGGCTATTTCCATATTAGTCCATAGAGTAGGTACAGTCTGGATCAGCAAATTGAGAATACCTGTACACCATCAGGATACTTCAAGTGGTCTTGCAGAATACTCCATCTCACAGTGGGCACTGGTAGAGCCAGGGCAGATGGTATGAGTGCTTTCTGTCAGCCTTGCTCAATGTAGATTTTTGTATAATGTATACCCTGAGAGGCAACACCAACCACCTGATGAGATCCTTTGAAATAAAAAAGGGGTTCTGAAAAAGACATTGTACATATTCTTCTCAGAGACAACGAAGTGATTGAAGAATGGTGACCAGTGGAAGCTTAAATCCAGACGGAAATGAAAAAGCCAGATGGTGTAGATAGTGAGAGATGAACATGTGGAGTCATTCATATGTCTGCCTGGAGGATCTTGTTTTAGGGCTAATGAAGATGAGAAGCAAGAGAACAAATAAGGTGATGAAGTGAATGCAAAGAAATGTAAAGTAGCCTCTGAGATGAATATACCAACTGGAGGAGTCATAGGATCCATCCAATAAGGGTAGAAAGATAGAGGTCCTTGAAAGAGCAAGGAAGACATGAAATTGAAGCACAGAAAGTTGAAAAAATATGGAGGATGGGTCAAAAGGGATGTGTAGAAAGGTGCCCAACACATAGACAATGGTCAACTGTAAAGCAAATGAAAAAGACCACAGATGGGGTTGGAAGAAAGAGAAGAAGTGAGGAGAGAGACTAAAGTAGGGAAATGAAAAATGACTGTTGGCAGAAAATGAGAGCAAAAGCGGAAGAGACAATTCCTCACAGGGTCATATGTGACATGATAGTCAATGAAAAGAAGAGAAATGAACTAGGTGTCTGATAGAGTAAGAATGACAATGATTCTTTCATGACTTTGCCATTTACTCCTTTTCCTCATCTGGTTCTGTCTTCCTATAGCCTTCCTATTCCAGGTTCAAAAACCTGTGAAGATAATGAGAACTGAAGTCATATAATGTCAGTCAAGGTCTCCAAAGAAAAATGAACACCATTGAACACATCTGGACAGAGAAATGGAGTCTAACAAAGACCAAGTGCACAAGAAGGAGGAAGGAGTAAAGTAAAGAGGAATGTAACCCAATCAAATAAGTCCCAAAATCAGGGAAACAGAAGAAGAAGAAGTGAAACAGGCTAAGCTGGCAATAAGAAGGAAACAAACTTCTACAGAAAATCACTTTGAAGCACTATGAAGTGCTTCAGAAAAAAGGTGGAGGTAGGAAAGGGAATACAGGAAGGTAATGAGTAAAAGACAAAAATGCAAAAATAGGGAAACAGATAGTGAAATAGAAGGAAGGGGCTCTGATCCCCAAGTAGATCAAATAGATATCAAGAATAAGTAATCAAGAAAGGAAGAATGTCTACAAATCAGGACAATAAGAGTCACAAACACGAGGGGGAAAAGGCATTTGAGTGTGAGAGAGGAGATATTACAGAAAGAAAACAGTATAAGCTATAAAAACAAGGAAAGAGGAAACATAAGGTAGACTCCAAGAATTGGGATCATGGAGTAAAAAAAATGAGAAATATTAAAGGATACAGACAAAAGAAAGGAACATACCTGAGAATGAAATCCAGAAAGAGACTGGAAGGTTAAGGTCATTCCATGAATGGTAAGGCACTACCCAAAGCAAATAAGGTTAAATTTGTAGTCCAGTAAATCAATCTCAACTGAGAAGAAAGAATTTCAGCTGAAGGGATGGGAATAGGAGGTACAGTAAGCATGTGGTAATTCACACGATGTTGAACAATGACTGCAATGTTCCTGACAGTTAATAAGCCTCCAGAAGCCATAGCAGAAATAAGGCCTATGTGTATAGTATTGTCACTCACACAGGACTAAGTAACCATCATTTGACAATTCATGATAAAGAATCAAAGATTTTGAAACAACAGCCAAAGGAAACAAGTTTCATTAACAAATGCAAATCTCATCAAACTGAACTCAGACAAAAATGTTTTAGCACGTTTGTTCAATGCAATGCTGAGGAGAAGAATGGAGTTATCATGGAAGCAAGTGCATAGGGGGAGTTATTGCACATGGAGGGTCACGTTGTCCTCCTATTGTTGGAGGGCTATTGTTGCCTGATGACATCATCATGCACCAACTCACTTCACGTTAAAATTTCTGCACTTTTTCTTACTCTATAGAATATGCCACCCAACAATGCTCGAACATGAAATTAAAAATATCTTTTCTATTTTCAAAGAATTCCATTTTCTAAAACATTTCATTACAAATTACCATCTTAGAGCAAGAAAAAACCTTGTTCCATGAAGACAAAGAAAGACCAACTAATGACAATATAAAGTCACTTTATATTGGCCACAAACCAAACTTTAAGTCTCTAGAAAGTTGCTTAATCAAAAGCTCTCCTAATCTCAACATCTCCTATGCCATTTTTAACTAAACAGCTTTATGTGTTCTTAAAGGAACTCGAAGTTCTGGGTCATGTGTCATGTAGAGATTGAAGAGGATACATTAATGTGTTGAAACTAATTTCTCTAATATCAAGACTTCTGAAGTTTGTTCCATTTACTGTGGTTCGTTTACTTACTGACAAAGATGATATTGTGTTCATGTATTACTATCCCTACAATAAATCCAATGAAACTAAGAAAGGCAATTTTTCTATCTATATGTGACATGAGACAAAGTTAACAAAATTATGAACTATATTGATCTTTTCTTTATAAAATCTCACATGTATATTAATGTTACTCAGGAATATAAATGTATCTCTTTTTCATAGACTAAAAACATTAAAACTTGTTAGAATAGAGTGATTACCTTAACAAAGGTATATACATTGATATGATGACATTTCATCTAAAGACAACTTTTACAGCTTAAACTGTAAGTAAATGATGAAGGATCTTTAATTCTTTACATTCCAGTTCAAACAGGCAAAATTCTACAAGAAATAAATAGAGATTGAAAATCTCTCCCTATATTTTTTAACTTCAATATTTAAATGTATTTAAATCAACTACTTATAGAAGGCATTGCTGTCATCATTCCAATGTACAACAGCTTTCACTCTCAATCAGCAACTGGATAAAAAGGAAATGAGGTGTAAAAGTGGACGTTTACCACAGGTTTCTCTGTCATGCTAATCTCACAGCCGTTAGTGCTGTGAGCTGCTTATTGAGTGATTTCGCACGAGCGAGTGCCAGTGGCTAATGGAGCTTCTCTCGTTTTGCTTTGAAACTACACAGTACAAAAACACAGGAAAAAAAGAAAAAGAACAAGAAAATTCAAAGTTAAAATATCTAGCTGAAATGAAGAACAATTTTATTAAAAAATATCAATTCCACAATGTATTACAAATATATAAATATGTAACCTACTGTTTAAAAAACAAACAATACTAATAATGAGAGAAACACTGTTTGTATAACAAAAAGCCCAGAACACATAGGAAGTTATTTATATGCTACCATACGTATAATTGTTCTTTTATAGTGTAGTAATTAATTTTAAGATTAAAACACAAACCACAACTTTACAGCTTTATTTTCATATTGCTTTTAATATGCAGGTTTTACACGACTCCCCAAATCAATATTGATAAAATGTGTGTTTTATGCACAAAAATAGTCAGGAAGCATTGAAATTACAGCTCTAAAATGTACCTTTAATAACTTTTCCAGCACTCTAGGTTGTTTTGCACCCTGTAAAAATAGAGCTATGGGATTGTTTTTAAAATTCTGTGTTATTTACACATATCACATATTTTAGTTAGGCAGAACATGTGTGTACAGAAATATTATTGAACCATTATAATGTGTTCATTTCAACTACAGTAATGAGTCATGACACAGTTATCTAAATAAAAGTGCATTAAGCAAGTCTTAGCTGTATGTTTCATGTGCTTTATGATAGATGAAATC
Organism: Limulus polyphemus; assembly: GCF_000517525.1. NCBI lineage: Eukaryota > Metazoa > Arthropoda > Merostomata > Xiphosura > Limulidae > Limulus > Limulus polyphemus. The sequence continues at coordinate 499,336 of NW_013665966.1, read as the reverse complement.
AACCTAAATTGATATACATATTAATGAGAAAACAATATGTTTTTAGGTAAATGAGGTTTGCATCTATACTTAGTTTAATTTAAGTTTGATAAAGGGGACATGGAAGGCTACATACTGGGAAAAAAGTTACTCACCAAAGCATAAATTATATTTTTTCCTAAACCATACCTATAATGTAGTAAAATAACACATATTTACATATAATTATAGAAGAAACCAACCTATGATTTCAAATTTTTACTTTTATTTTAGTTATTATTTGAATTGGCAGTGTAAAAGAACTTTTAACTGCCTGGGAAAATTGGCCTCACTTGGAATTAATTCCAGTTATGACTCCTGTTTTGAAAATCTTGACCTAAGGCCATTACACAAAATCAGATATTATTATAAGTGGGTGTATGTGTGTCTGTTTGTTTTAGCACAAAACTACATAATGGACAATATGCACAATGCCCATGACAGGAATTGATCCCCTAAATTCTAAAACTGTAAGTCCATAAACTTACCACTGAATAACATAAGACAAACAACCTTTAGTTTCAAAACATAAAGCTTATGTAATTACCCTGTTACTAGACTGAACTAAAATGACACACTACAATAATAAACTGCAAAACATCATACTATTAAGTATGTTACCCAATCTTTCATAACCCAAATACAATGTAAGTTACAAAACCAATAAGTGAAAATGCTATTAACACTAAAATTAAATGGTTTGCTGGGCAGCATCAATCATATCTATCACTACCCATCAAACATTTTCAAGTGAGATTATAGTAAAATGTAGAGAAATAAGCTTATGAATACTGTACAAAAGTTTAAATCTATTCATCCATCCCTCTCTATATATATATGTATGTGTGTGTGTGTATACTGATATATATTTATACAAATTTTCATATGAAGTTAAGTGTGCGTATAGACATCTAGTGAGTAGCTCAGTTATTACTATTAGGTTGTAAACTAGTTATTTCTAAGTGCTTGTTACAAAACCAATCACAAAGAAACAAACTACAACAAAGAGTTCATGCAACATATTAAGTATAGAGTTCCCCAACTTTTCTTTTTATTTCATGAACTGGAAAGTTACTTCCAAGACTAAAAATTATTGTCTTATGTATGATATATAAGTTTATTTAAACTTGTAATAAATTTTTATGCCTATTGTTAACAAAAGCAAGGCTGATAAATAAGCTTTTAATTGTTCTTTGTATTTTAATTTTGCATAAAGAAGAAGAAAAGAAAATGATAATTACACTCTATCAATGTGCTGTCTGAGCAGTAAAACAACCTACTAGTCAGAAAATCTTGAAAATTTGTAAACAGCCAGAGGCAGCAGAGTATGAAAGGTTAGCCTCATGAATCAAGGAAGTTAGCTGTTAAAAGGAGTTGCTGAGGTTAATTACTCAACACTGAGGGCAGAAAGAATTTTTAGTGCTTTCTCCTAGCTGCTTATGAAACATGAATTTGTGAAAAGAACCCAGATTTCCAGCAATTGTTCACATAAATATAAAACTTAATTGAATGGGAACAGATGTAACAATGTTTGAAAGTCTGATATTAGGGAAACTAGTTTCTGTAATATCAGACTTCTGACAGTTTGTTCCGTTTACTGTGTTTTTTCACTAATTGCTATACACGATATTGTGTTCTTTTATTATTATAACAATTTTTGGTTTTCCAGTAATTTTAAAGATCAAAAGAATTATATTTAACATCCATGATTCTCAACCTCAAACAAAAATCCTGGCAATAAATAGTTCATTCAGAAATGTGTTTAAGGAAATTTGTATGTATGTTAAAATGTTTACAATCTTTCAGCGTTTATATCTTACACCTGCAAAAGAATAAGTCCTGACTTGCTATCCTAAATGGCTGGTATGAAACCAAGAAGCTACTAAATCTATATAGCACAGGAAATAACACCTAAACACTTTGGTTTAATGAAATGTATATCTCAAAAGCTAATATCTTTTCTTAATTGTTTATTAATTAATAGCAGTATACAATCTTCTAAATGACAATGTAAAGCAATTTTGTAAAATTCACAAGTTTACAATAACAGTTTCTAGATTTCTTATTTTCAACGTAAATAAGTATTATATCTAAGTAATTCTATGTACTATTTGATAAATAAATATAAAGTACATTATGGAAAATACTCCATAACAGTACGTATGTACTTTAAACAACATATATGCAACAACTAATCATGCTTACTACACCAGAGATTTTGTATTCCCTTTTCAAATAATTGTAAATGACAAGAAAACATTATTTTAAAACAAATTATTTTTAATGAACTAAAACATATTTCTCAACTATAAAGTATATGTGCCTGATAAATAATCATACTACTACTATAATAAAAAGCTTTTAAACTGTCGCATATCTAACACAAGGAATCAACTCATCCATTCTTTCATGTACAAGCATACAAACACGCACACACACAAACATCAACAGTCACACAGCTACTGTAACAGGTGACTTCAATTCTGAGTCCAGTGACGTTGAGCCCACTGAATTACATCCATATTCTGTGGAGTCATCTGCAATGACAAAGAAGAAAAAAGAAACGGAAGAAGTCTTAATTTAGTTGCAAGTTTCCCTTCTTAAATCAGGGTCAGTTTTTTGGGTCATTATGAAGTAATGTTAATTATTAAGTTTTTATATATACAAGAAAAGTAAGTCTTTAAATATGTTCATATAAAAATTTTAAATATCACAATATTTTGTTTCCTTTATTAAATTAAGGAATATTTCAAGGAAGTTACGACTAAACTTTCTTTCTCAGCATCAAAATGGAACAAATTCCAAAAATCTATTTTGTGATTATATAACATACAAAAATAATTTTAAAAATGTGTCGCTAAGTAGCACACATACACACTTTGATATGCGAGGGGAAAAACTAGTTCATTAGAAATTAACAATTTTGAGTTAATCACTGTTCACCTGCTTTTGCATGCATTATACTGAAAATGTTTTTGAGATGTTCAAAACTCATATAAAACATTACATCATGATACTGTTTTAGAGATGATTTTTATCACTAAGTATATTTAGTTTCTATATGAAAGGATTTAAATTTTTTTCTTTTTAGAAATGCGACTTGCTATGCATCTCATAAACATGTAGAAGGGGGAAACACAAAAACAAAACAATCACACCCCTATATCATGTGTATTCATTGCTAAGTATTTTTTGTTTTTTCTTTCTTTAAATAAATGAGCATTCACAACAAATGCCCAACAAGTTTATGACCAAATTTGTGTATAGTAGCTTTCCCACATCATAAGAGTACTGCCACATGGTTGAAAACTGGAGCTTAGTAGGCTAGCCTACACATAGATCTAAATTTAGATCTATGCAGTTGCAAATGAAAATAGAAAAACAAGGCCATATATGGCTATTTTATGGTATACTTTTTAGACCTTGGCCTAAATCTAGTATTTGGATTCCATAAATCCACAAAACTATAGATTAATTGAAAAGCACACTTCTGCTGTGACAATGGAATTCATCATAAAACATTATATACCTTAAATCTTCTCCAACTGTAAAATCTCAATAAATAGTTAAGACCTTATATATGCTTTCTGATTGGCATTAGGGCACCTACACTGTTTTATTTCTGCTAATATTAGTCTAGGTCTAGGCTTAGATCTAATATAAGGCAAGGAATAATAACATTAATTATTATATATACACACACACACATATATATATTCAGTTTTTTCATCCTGAGAAAAATAAAAATACATTTTGCAATCACCTAGATTGCAATTAATGCATGTAGAAATTCAGCTATATTGGAAAGAGGCATGCATAAATTACAGCTTACTATACTAATAAGAAGGATATAAAGCTATTTTAATCTGTATTAGCTCCTACATGAGTTTACTGGCTAGCACGGAACAAGCTAGGCTACTTAGCTTGGCATTAACCTGTAACGTGCATTATCTTTCTCTACATATGCTTAACCACAGATACAAATTCTGATTGGACAATGGTTTGTTTGATAACTTAGAAACTAGCTAAATGATCAACAAATCAATAAACAACATATGAAGAAAAAATGGTTTCCAATGATTTCAGAGGCACAAAAATATGAATTATTGATTCATATTCAGTGTACATTCCCTTTTAAGCTGGCCTGAAATGAGGGTGTTGTTTGAGACAAACACCACATCATGTTTTGTGCTAACTAAACACATACTTTTATATTTTTACATGCCCAATGAGATTTGGCACTGGCATGTGGTAATTTTGCACCCTGAAAATTAATTTAAAATTAAAGAAAATTTTTTTTTAATTCTATGTAAAGCTACTCGGGGGGCTATCTGTGCTAGATGTTCCTATTTTAGAAGTGATAGACTATAGGGAAAGCAGTTAGTCAACAACACTCACCTTCAACTTTTGGGGTACTCTTTTACCAATTATAGTGCTCAACAGCTGAAAGGGTGAACATAATCAGTGACAGGATTCAAACTCATGATCTGCAAATTGCAAGTCGAGTGCCCAAACCAACAGTTCATGATTAAAAAAACAAATCTTCATTAAACTATATTCTAAATCATTTAATGTAAGTCAGTTTTCAAGGGGTTTCAAATAAAAATAAGACCACTGACTAATGCTAGTTATTCATTACATAAAAAAAATAAAAAATTCACAAGTTATTTCCCACCTAAAATTTTTGCACTGCAATAGTTTGTATGACTAATACATGTAAATGCTTAGCACCTAACAATAGATGTTAGTTACAAAATTTTCTTTGGAAAACATTTTGTAAAATTACTAGATATTTTCTGGAAAATTCTGTTTTTAATGATTTTCTTATGAATCCTTTTGTCATATAATTTCTAATTACTGTATTTTAAGTAGTTATTAACTTGTACTTTACAGGAAATAAAGTACTCACAATTCTTCAATTTAAAAAAAAAAAAGTGGGATGCAAATTGACATGTTTTATGGAGGTTTCATGTTACAATGTTAACATTTTCCAACACTGAAAATGTATTCCCAACAGATACTTCCTCTTACATCTATCGTTCTCAATTCAATGCTGCCCTTAATATAAAAACTTTTTTTTGCTCACCACTAGCCTTGAGGCTTCCACCTAATCTCACACATTTTCACATTATATTGCTGTGTTATTGCATGCAAATGAGCACATGGCACCCCTCCACCAATAGGAGTGCAACACCACCTCCTAATGCAGCTGGCTCCCTCTATACCAATTGTTCCATCATCCCTTCGAGTTGGGGCAAGAAAATAAGATGCACTACAAGTGAGGAGGAAGGATGCTCATATCTAGCTAGAATTCTATGTCGAAGAGGTGGAGGAACTGGTACAAAATGTTACCTACATGAACCTCCTTCAGGAAGCGAGTGAAGAGAACCTATGGAGTGCAACATCCTGTACCATAGTATACTCTTCACCTGGAAAGAAAGGGAAGTGCCACAAGGATGGGTGGAAGATACAAGCACAGTCCAAAACCAGCACTAGGTTTTGGACGTGTTAAATGTATAGTGAGTCTAGTGTGCTTCAGATTGTACATGGTGGGTCAACTTCATTCCAAAATCAGATGGCACAGAAAATTTGGCTTTTAGACAGCAGCAGGAGGAGGGTTTCTTCCATCTCATGTAGTCCAATAAGGCAGAATGGGATAATAACATCCTCCCTGCAACAGAGTGAAGACTTTTTTGTTGGCTGGATCTACACCAGACCATCCAAGAATCTGACTATATCAGGTCAGGATGGCCCCACATTGTGTAAATTTTGGTTAAGTATACCCTAGCAAGAAACACTTGCCACTGGGTGGGATCCTTTAAAAGAAGGAAAAGATATAGAGATGAATCCACTATCACCCTTCTCACTGCAGACATTTTAGGGAGGAAAGAGCGATCTAGATAGAGAAGGATATAGGAGCAATGGAATAGAATGCAAGAAGAATGAGTAGCATACACATCAGAATGCAGATGACCACAGGCAAGACGGAGGAAGAGATAAATTTTAAGGAATTTAAATTTATAAGGAACAAGAAATCAAATGTTCAAGGGAAGGTGGAGTAAGGGCATGGATAACAACATTAAGGACCTATCCAGGTAGCCTAGAAAAATGGGGAGGGTTGGGAAGAAAAAAAACCTGATGTAACAGGAAAAGTAGTGAAGAGAACTGCTCAATAACCAGCAATAGTCAAGACAGACAATCCCTGGTTGAAAAGTCATGTGATGATCACAGATAGATGGGGAATGAAAGGACTAGCAGAAATAAACATACTACTTCTGCTGATAAACTTCTAGGAAGGAAGGGCAAACAGGATGAGACAGGAAGAAGGCTACATGTGAAGAGAGTCCTAATCATCCTACAAGGGACTGGAGAAGATAAAGGTAGAGATCAGACCATTCCTAACAGAACACATTCACCAACAGCATTGATGTATGAAGAACAGGAGATACAAACAGGGAAAGCTGGGGAATGACAAACAGATGGTAATAAAATCCCAGAGAAGGTTGAGAAACCATTTCAATGGCATCCTTGGCCAAAAGGTCTAACACTACCTTGGAGAGATGCTAGTGGGAGACAGTATCCCCTGTAGGACAGAAAAGAACTGGAGCACGAGACAAAGGGGGAGAAGAGGAAAAACAAAGAGTAAAGCCAATTGACAGAACCAGTGGCCTCCAAAAGTAGACCACAGGAAAAGGAGTCACGAGGATGGGAGACAGCAACAGGAAGAAAAGGAGCTTGGGAAGGACAGTACACATGGGTAATCAAGGGAAAATGCAGGTGAACAGCTACAGCCCATGACTACAAAAGAATCAGTTACCTCACCAAAAGCCCTGGTTGCTCGACTTGTTATTCACAAAAGGATTCTGTCAACATGATTATGTCTTTATCTTAAGCACCTGTCCATGGTAAAGCTAGAATATATATATATGGTTTGGTCACAGGGGATTGATTTCAATGAAAGGAACATGTAAGAAAAATGGTCTTCTCTTAAACTATTATAGAGACTGACCCATGATGTGTGCACCTAGGAATTATGAGAGGTGAATACAACTTAAATTGGTTAAGTGCAATTTGGCCAACCAGAATTTTCATTGTTTCTTGTGAAGTCATTCAGATTCCAGCAGCTGTTTTTCTTGATATGCTTAACAATAAAAACCAGCCAGTTAAGAAACTATAGTGAAGAGTTTTAGAAACAATAATGAACAGTATTGTGTTATTGTCAATAACGACTGTTTTCTTGTCATTTTATTTAACAATAAATACACAGATGTAATACATACAGACATTCTTAGATTGGAGTATTTCAAGAATTAGAAATAAACTTAAGTGTGAATTGCAATTGGTTATACAGGAAAAGGGCATGTTCACAAAATGAATGGTCCACAACCTTTTAATGATTTGATAAAATATTCCAGAAAGAAAAATGAGTTACACATGGAACATACATTTTCCCTGTTGGTACCATGAAGCCCATATTCTCCATTATTCTATTCTACTTTTAAACTTTAAGAGTGGAGACTAACTTCCAGCTCTACTTGACTATACCTACTGCACATATGGATGGGCATATTTGGTATATGAGTGTATATTCAGATGGTGTGCTTAACAGTTCAAATCATAACACATGGTGACACAACATTTTCTATAATAACTTTTTCCTACTATATTTAGATACAGGCCTCCAGTTTCATCTGATACTACAAAGGCTCATGTATTATACATGGCATTTATTTTGCAAACCACTTTATAATATAGATGAACAGCTACTGTTATCTTATAATGTCTTAACATTGTCATCAGTATATGTGTTAACATTTTCTTTACCAGAAAATGTATTTCACATATACACTTATCTCTCTGCACCACTAAGAACTACTACCTTGCACTCAGTTGTCATGGAATTTTCTGTACAAGCCACAAGCCTTGAACAAACTTCTGCCCCTACATGTGTCCACGTGTATTGCATCAGTCTATGATGTAATCATCAAAATGCTGTAGACCTCCACCGATAAGAGGGTGACACAACCTCCATGCATAGTAATCCCCATGAGCACTTGCAGATGATCACATGCTCATTTTTGACAAAGTAAATGAATTGCATGGAAGTGGGGAGGTGGTGCAGATACGAAAATATCTCATCTGAAATACATTTTCAGGTAAGGTAAGCATTAACTTCAGAAATGCTACTTACCTATCTGCATCACAAAGAGCTAGAATCCCACAGTGATGATGGTGGAGGGGCTTGTGTTGATCATTTACAAAGATGAGCTCTTTTCTGAAAAGCAACAGAAAAGGAAAGCTCATGGGGTGTGGCTTCCATGAGATTAGTAACACCCATTGAAAGATTGCATCTGAATCAAGCAGGGAAACTCTTTACTCAACTGTTCTTCATTTGTTATAGTGTTCTGATAGTTGAGAAAAGTATATCAGGAAAATTCAATGCTGGTGGTTATATGTTGACAAGATGGACAGAACATGTGTCTAGTGTGGCTAAGACCCAACCAGTGTCTTGGCAGGGGTGGTGTGTGTGTTAGATATACATGACTGTTCATTTTACGTTTAATAATAGAGTATTATTTAGTTTATAGTGTATGAACATTAAACTAAATTATTTTTAGAAGTGATAGATATGGCAAGTTTGCTTACGTAACTATTTACGATTCATATGTTGCATAGTTCAAATGTTGTGAATTGATGTCATGCTACTCAAACCTTCTGAGTTTGTCTTGTTGATTCAAGTGAGTATTGTTACATCATAATGTCTTGTAGTTTGTAGAAAAGACTAGGCCTCAGTTGTGCAATATATTTATAGGTGACCAAATTAGTAAGTAAGTTAGTGAAAGTAAAAATGAAAAAAATTAAGTTAGACTGGGTGATCCTGAGTTTAGCCCTAAAGTGCGTATAGTGGTGACTTTTTAAAGTGTAATAATCACAGATTGTATTATAATAACAGAGTAGTGAAGAATAGTTCATCCGTGTATTGGGTTCTAAAGTAACTGAACCAGGCTGTGTGGACTTTTGACGTAAAACAATTAATTACAGCTCTGGATACAACTGTGGTAACCAACAGTTATAGTGGTGATTTTAAAGCGAAATTATCACAGACTATTGTAATAACAAAGCAGTAAGAATAATTCATCTTTTTAAAGGGTGTTCTAAAGTAATTGGACCAGCCTGTGTGGACTTTGACCCAAAAGAAACAATTATTTAAAACTCTGGATACAACTGTGATAACCAATAGTGTAACTAATTTTTGGACATATTTTTTTACTTGTTTTGAATACATTATTTTAAAACAAGTGGATTACATGCTGTCCATTCACTGTTTAAATTTATTGCCAACAAGTCATGGACACCTACTGTAAAGAATCCGGCCCTATAAAAAACTGACACTGACAAGCCAGCCAGGATTATACAGTGGTTAATGGCAGAAAAAGAAGACGTGAACTACACTGGAAGTAGGCTTATATATGCACAATTGTAGTTGTAGCAAAAACTGTGTAGAGATTACAATTATGCTATATAACCAATTTGAGTTATTTTGATAAATGGATAGAGAGATGCGAGAGACTTGGGCTAAAAGATGGTGAGAAGAGAGAATAAGATTACAAAATATGAGAAAGAAGAAAACAAAAAGCAGAAAGAGGAGAGACTGGAAATAGCGAGAATAAGAGCACAAACTGAGATTGCTAAGCTCACCCAACAGAAAGATGAAGGACCCAATAATGACAATGGGGTCAGGGCCAGCTGCCCAAATATGATGAACAGAAAGAAGACATGGATGCTTTGAAAGATGAAAGATTTGCCCAGCTTTGGAGAGGTATGACAGATTTGCTCAAAGTCAGAACTGAGACAAAGGCAACTGGGCAGTCTGTCTCAGCCAATTTCTCACAGGAAAAGACCTAAAAGTGTATGCAGGCATGATATCATAAGATGCCATGAACTATGACAATTTAAAAGTGGCCCTGCTGAGATGCTATAAGATTACCAAGGAAGGTTTTTGTCGGAAGTTCAGAGAAGGCAAACCTGATACTGGAGAAACTGTATTTCAGTTTGTGGCATATCTATGGAGATATTTCACAAGATGGACTGACATGGCAATGTATGAAAATAGTTTTGATGGACTGGTAGATCTACTAATACATGAACAATTCATGATCACATGCTCCACTGACATGTCACTGTTCCTAAAAAAAAAGGGAGCACCAAATTACGTGGATGAGATGATCAAGCTGGCAGAACAGAATATGGGAGCCCATGGAGGGAATATAACTGGCAAGTCCAAGAATAACCAGTTAAAAGTTAAAACCAGGGGTGGCTGACCAGGAACAGGATACCACTAAAGGAGACAAGAACTCAATGGACAAAGGGGAGGAGAGATGCTATATTTGTTATAAAATGCAACACATTGCAAATAAATGTTAGTCTGTCACTAACAAGCAACAGCAGAAATTTCAACATACAGTTGGAGCTACCTACAAAGATGGTACTGGCAAGAAACGAAAAAGATTGACTATCACCATGGATGTTGTTGCCAGAAGAAACAAAACAGAGACAACCCTTCAGATTCACCACAAGAAGGAAGTGCTATTTCCATGATTAAGCAGTGCCAAACTGATGGTCAGCTTAAGCTAGCAAATGGATCAACAGTGCCAGTAGTGATTGGAGCAGGTGACAAACATTGAGAGGTGCCAACAAATTACAACATGCCAGTAGGTGAAGGCTATGTCAAGGACAAGAAAGTGAAGGTCCTATGAGACACTGGGCATAGTATTGAGAACCAGTCTAGTATCTGATGGCTACATGATGGGCAAGGTACATCTGTGTGTGCTGTTGATAGAACATTGAGAAAGTTTCCCATAGCAAAAATAAAGGTGGACACTCCATACTATGTGGAAGACTTTGAAGCCCCCTGTACGATGGCACCAATCAATGACTTAGCGATTGGAAACATACCAGGTAATATAAGTCTGAAGGAACTAGAGAGAAAGAAGACTAATGATGCATCTGCTGTCCCCATAAGAGCTCAAGAAAAGAAAAACAAGCAAGACATCAAGTCCCTGCATGTCTCAAAAGGTGACATTCCAATTGCAGGTTTATGGGAACTGAAGAAAGCACAGAAGAAAGACTCTTTACTGCAAAAAGTTTGAGATAGTGCCTAGGAGAAAGTTGAGTATATGAAAAAGGGGAAAGGGACTTACAGAACAGAGGACTGGAAGGAAGTGTTGTACCAAATCTATCAAGGGTGTTATACAGGGGACGTTAAACACTGGATTCAAGTGATGAAGCTGGCTCACAAGTTAATTGTGGGAGGACACCTAGGAGCAAAGAGAATGGCAGATAGAATCACCAGCAACTTCAATTGGCCAGGGAGATGTGACCAGCTTCTGCAGGTCATGTGACATCAGGCCTCAACAAATATTTTCAGATCTAGAAGCCAGCCCAAAAACTTAGGAGCCAGGTCCGATATAGAAATGTGATGGAATATATTTTGAGTCAGTTGTGTGGTTATGGTACAAGACATACAATTTTACACTAAAAAAACAAAGGGTTCATTATTAAACTTTATTATATAACATATATTAAACTTTAATATGTGCAATTATTAAAATAGTAGACTTGGGTATAACTTAGGTGGGTTCTTCCAATGAATGAAGGTAAAATAAAATAATCTCTGTGATATCAATAGGTCAAGCAGGTTCTTTCAGAATAGGTCTAATCTACTTATCACTACAACACTGTACAACAATAAGCAAAGGCCTTTTGATGTGCCTTACCTAACTTCATTACTGTTTGTACAGGGAAATATCTTTTTAATTTCACAACAAGGAGAGCATGCTAATGATCACATGATATCAACAACCACTTGATAGTATTGCCTGAACTAATTGCCTTTGGTCCCATCTGCATCTAAACACATGCACTGTTTGGTTGAATTGTGGGAAAGAAGAAAAACAAAACTGCATGAAATTAGTAACATGCTGTGTAACCGCAGCACTCCATTCCTGAAAAACATGAAGAGTGGTGAATCTGCCATTAAAGTTTGATTTTGGACTCAAAGAATGCAAAAATAGATATAACAAATTTTTGTAAGAAAGTCAATGGAGTTTTAAAAAGTATGCTGAAGGAGATGTGCCAAAAGAGACCATGTGACTGGGACAGGTACCTGCAAGCAGTATTATTTGCTTACTGAGAAGTCCCACAAGCAAGTACAGGATTTTCACACTTTGAGTTGCTGTATGGAAGAAAAATACAAGGTCCAATGCAGGTATTGAAAGAGCTGTGGACATGAGAAGAAGACTCAGAATTGAGCAACAGATACCAGTATGTGTTAGATCTCAGAAACCGACTGGAGGAGATCTCTCAACTCGCTCGAGAGAGCTTATATGCAGCTCAAGGTAGTCAGAAGCACTTCTATGACAAGAAGGCCAAGGATAAACATTTCAAGGTTGGACAGAAGATCTTAGTTCTGCTACCCACAGACAACAACAAACTCACCCTGCAGTGGAAAGGACCTTTTGAAATACAGGAAGTGTTCAAAAGAATGGACTATAAAGTGAAAGGGGATGGGAAGACCAAGATTTACCATGCCAATCTCTTGAAGAGATACTTCGATAAAGAAGAGGACACAACAGGTGCAGCTACTGAGGTACAGGTGGACGTTGCAGGTGTGGCTGTCATAGATGTAAACCCAGAAGACAGTGAGTGACTTTGTCATAGAACATGAAAACCTACCACACCCAAGTCCACTGGATGGAGATGAGACGTACAAAGACGTCAACATTAGTGAAGAACTGACTGGCAAGCTGAAGGAAGAGTTGCAAGATATATTGTTTCAGTATGCAGATATCTTCACAGATAGACTAGGAGAGACAGACTTTGTACAATACATGACCATGACCAGGGATCCTGTCAAGGTGAAGCCCTATCAGATGTCTATGTGATGAGAGACCTGATCAAGCAAGAAGCTGGAATCATTGTGCCTTTGCATTCAGTTTATTGTTCAACAGTGGTAATTGTGAAGAAGAGAAATTGCTCAAATCACTTCTGCATAGACTTCTGGAAGCTGAACCTCATGATGAAGTTTGACTCTGAACCTATGGGCAACCCAGAAGCTATCATGGCAAAACTAGATGGGCCCAAGTTCTTTTCAAAAATCAACCCCAGTAAAGGTTATTGGCAGATCCTGATGGAGACAGGATTTAAAGAGAAGACAGCCTTTGTGACCCCAGATGGATGTTACCAGTTTAAGAGAATGCCGTTTGGGTTACCCAACTGGTGGGAACTGATGACACCAAACAGAATTAAGTGATTGGTAGTTTCACATTTGTTTATTTTATAAAAAATATGTATGAATTGATCTGCACACACCAGTTGATGTCATGAAGTGTGTCAGGAACATGGAGCTTGTACAAGATCAGGCAATGTATGTCTGAATGATGACAACCAGAAGCAAGTAAAAGAAGAAAACATGTCTACAGGGACAAAAATATAAGGAACAGGAGTCAACAGTACCAACAAGGGTACTGTAAAAGCCTGAAGAACCATACAAAGGAATCAGATGGGAAAAGGAACAATGGACAAAAAAGGCCCTGAAGAAGTCAGAGAAAATAAGTGAAATGAATAGGCTTTCATCAAAAAGCCAGGTAAAACATAGGTCCTAAGAGCTGGTGGTAGTCGATGTAAGAAATGATTATAAATATATCATAATGGATCATGATGAAATGACACAAAAACTGTGACTCAAGATGTTATTAATTCCAAAATGCCACAGACATCACCAGAATGTTGATAAACAGAGAGATTGCTCCTCTGGAGACCAGATTTCGAGGTGAAGGTGTCGAGAACCACCACCAACTCCTCCCAAACAGAAAGAAAGATATCGTTGAAAAGATGCAAGTTGCACAGAGGGAGGGAAGTAATATCCCAGGTTGTGTGGGGTGATTGAGCCATCATGACAGAGTGGGATGGAATGATTAATGAAAAGGCACAAGGGCAGGTAAGAGATCACAGGGCATGTGCCTAGATCCCCCTATAGTGAGAGAACCTGTTATACAGGAAGAGGAGAGGGAAGAGCTATAGATAACAAGATCTTCATGGAATGAAGATTCAAAGGTGATAATTGAGCCCCCTTGTATGAGAATAAAAAAAATTCCCAGGAAGATTTCAAAGAATGCCGAGGATCACAGAAAAGAGGATAGGAGAGAAGATGAGGAGAAAAAGGAGGCGAAGTACAAAAAAGCAGGAACAGACCTTAATAAAGAACTTACACACCCCAAGGTTGCCAGTGAAGGAATACTATAGGTGAGCAAGAAAGGAGAGGCAGATACCAATGGTTCCAGATCTAAGAATCAGCTCCCAGGAAGTTACTGTCAAGTGCTGTAATGGCCCACCCTGTAGGAGGGGGGACAGTGAGAGGTGATAGGACAAGGGACAGATGGCTGTAAAGAAAGAGACAAAGGAGGAGAAAGAGGAGCACTTCAAGCATACAGAAAGTACACAAGAGTTTGGGATTCAAGAAATATAGAAGGGTCATGACTATAGGCTATACCAGAAGAGTCTTGAAGATGAGGAAAAGGAAGACATTGATTAATGTAGAGGTGGGACAGAAGGAGACTCATGTAGTAAAGCAACCAAAGAGTCACGATGATATACTAGTGAAAGAAAATGAATGTCATATACCTAACTTATGAACATAGCAAACAGGCAATGAGGAGGTACCTCTTCCTCATTATGCAAAGAGCCAGAGGCAAGGTCTGGAGGTTGAAGAGCAAGCCAATATCATCAACATGCAAGGCATGCTTTGCAGAAGACAATGAAAACGAATGAGAAGAGGCCTGTACTAAAGAAAAAGCAGGAAAGGGGGGGGGGTCAACCACCTGATGCATGATAGTAGGAACATTATGTTGAAAATACATCAGCAGTTAACTTCTTGTTATACCATGGTTCATTACAGCTCTGTATAAATATGGTAATTTAAATATGATTTAGAAGAAATAAAAAGAAAAGCAGAGAATATTAGTAGTCTGACATATTCAGTACTGAACAAGGCTGAACATCAAAAGGCTAGTGATCCTGCCATAAATTAAAACTTGTATAAGGCTATAGTCTAGGTAAGTTTAATCCACATTTTTTTCTGACAGAATTACATTGTTCTTAAGTAACTTTCATGATTATTGTAACAATTGTTCAGAAAATATCATGCAAGCTGGCAAGTGGGTAACAAAACACAAATGTTGTTCTGAAGTACCATAAATCTGATTAAGTTTTATATTAGAAAAAACAAATGACCTATTAGTTTGTTTTTATAAATTAACATACACTTTGTGCTGTACCATGTAGTCTAATAACTTTATTGTAAACAGCAAAATTTTAACTTAAATATTTGGACAGATACTTATATTAATGTCTAATACATTATTTGAAATTTATCACTACACAATTTTGATGAAATTTTATGAGGATGTAAGGCACACTCTCTCAATGTGATGGTAAATCAAGTGTATAATATAATTAAAAAATCAATTATTACACACTAAGAGAATGTTTCAATACTGTTTACTATACTCTGATAAAGTATACTACCACACTCAGTTATAAATTATTTTCTCTATGTGTGCAAAATTAAGTCTTAAAAGTTTTTTTCACACAAACAAATATCTAGAAATGTATTTGACTGACATTACAAAATGACATATCTACATATTTCTTAATCTGTTCCACCTTTTTCTAAGCAACTTTCTTACAATGAACAAAAAACAAAAACAAATGATTTGTCACATTTTAAGTTTTCACCTGTCCAATTTTAAAGGTTGAAAATAAAAACTCTGAGAAACTCTTAACATTGTAAAATAGGGCTTGAACATGGGTGTCAGTAATTAAAGAACACTATAATAATAATGAAAAATAGACAAATATCTTAGCTTGCCTCTTTTTTTGCCTAAAAAGAAGTTATATGCTGTAAGAATTATCAGACTACACCTTGAAATAATGCTGAAAACCATGTATGGTAATGACAGAAATTAAAGTAATAATTACAGACAATGGCAAACAGTAGTATATTTAAAGGAGCAGCTGCTACACAAATAAAATAAGATTTTAGTTTGATCATTGGTGCTGAATAACAGAAAAATTACCCAGAATTTAGACCTGAAAAACTACATTAGGTTAAATGTTTATTTTATTTCACTTCATAACTTTCACAGAGCAATACTTACCGGATACTAACTAGTTTGATCCACCTTTTATCACTCTCTTAAACAGGAACTGCAACAAATCTGATATAAAAACCCACACGTTGCCTACTTTTCTGCAAAAACAGATGTACCTATATGCATTGTTTATGTAAAATTTGGAGAATGATGACCGAGGCCCTTCTTAACCATGGGAAAAAATTTATATTGTGAACTTGTATGAGTAAACGAAAGATATATTCAGTATGTGAAATCATTTACTGACTGATGCTGATTAGATTTAAAAAATACCTTTGAATGTGATTTTTGTAAATTATTTAGGAAATGTATTTTAGTTGAATAAAAACATTTTGAACATCAAATTCATTACTTATGAAGAAATTGAGGTAATTTAGTGGTCTTAGCTTGGCATTAGAAATGGGGCACAATTTCTGTCCCCTGAAAACAAGCGGATAAAATCCTGAATTTTGTAAAATTTATTTTTATACACTTTCACTTTTATTCAAGTTCTTATAACTACTGTAGTAGATAGTCTTCTTCCATTCATGCTGTGGTTGCTTGACCCACTCCAGGATCAAGAAAGCTAGCTCACTGGTTTGGTGGTTCTTCCAAATGATGAGTAGGTTAATTCAAGTAAAATAGTTAAAAAAACAAAAAAAAAAAAAAAAAGAAATCTGGTATTAAAATAAATAAATAATATAATGTTAAAACAATCCTTACCCTAATTTTTGATATGGAGTGACATAAATAAATTCACCAACTTAATCGAGTTCACATTAAAATAGTTGTTGTACAAGCAATTTGCTAATATAAATAGCCTCTCAACCACTACCATAACTGTCTCATCCCAGCTAGCCTGCAGAGCTCTGGTGTTAGACAAATAGCCTTGTTGGCACTAGATGTAACAAATATGGTTTGGTTGATAAATATTATTATACACATTTATTTACTCTTACCCAGAAGTTCTTATAATTATTGATGTACAAAACATGTATGATAATATTACTTGTAAACTACAAGTAGACAGCATTATCTAACCTCAATTTTCAAGAAAACACAGGCCTTGAAAGTTGAAAAAGAACTTATCATACAATAGTGTTTGGATCTAAAGTGTAAAATAAGGTATATAAAATATGCATAGCAAAAATTATTTGTTACCAACAACAAATATGTTATGTTTTTCTGAGGAATTCAGAAAAACATACCCTCAACATTTATACTTTTGTTAGTTCCACAATAAGTAATTTAAAAAATACTATATTTTTATGTGTAATGAATGGAACACTTATTAAAGGTGTACTAAAGTGTTGTAATAAAGTAGCTAAGCAACACTTAAAAAAACATAAAATTACATATTTTAGACTCAGAATGACTGTTTCTGGATATAGTTTATTCACAGAATAAAAAAAAATTTAAGTAGTAGGCTCGAGCATAGGAATTATTTTCACACTACTCAGATGATCAACTTATTAACTACCAAACAGTTTTACACACACTACTAATATCCATATATGTAAATGTGCTATTGAACATCACAAAATCAGGCCATGGCTACATACATATCTCACAAGAAAAAGATTAAATACATGTTTTCATATTTCTGACAAACAATCTGAACATTTGTGCAAAACTATACATATGCTTTTAATTTCACTTTAAGATATATGCTGCACATTCAACCAGCAAATCACACATTTCAAAATTTTTCAATATTTTGAAGTCAGTTTGATTCAAAACATTCATATACATGTAAGTGGCATTCAAACACCATCATATCTAATATTCCTGATATAATATTAAGCTGCTGTGCCATGATTCTTAAGCCTCCAGTATGATGTTTTTTGCTTCCGTTTCCTTACGTATCTATATATCACGTACTAAAAAGTAGTGTTATAAGCTGCACAATCAAACTGAGATGTCTTAATTAACCCCATTGTTACAATTTCAACTATTTTGAAACAAGCTAATAAGATGGGTGATGTTAGAACACTACATCAGTGTTTCTCTACTTCTTCTCAAATTAATTAGTAAAATAACTTACATTCAGTTTTTACAGTTGTGGGCTCATACTAATTTTAATCTGAAGATTATTTAAGTTATAACCAAAAAAAATCCATATATTTAATACAGTTCTTACATAGTTATGACTTTAGAATGTTAAATACAGTACATAATCCTAAAATAAATGTATGCATAAGGAACCAGAAAATTCCTTAGGTTATGGAAAATAAAAACTTGCAACTCACCATCTAGATTTTGTTTCTTCAGTAAAGCCTCTTCATTGCTGATAATAATTTTGCTAATCTACACAATGGTTTAAACAAATTTTTTGTTAATAAAACTTCTGCTTTATTCATTTAAAAAACGAAAAATATTTTATCACAAAAATTAATCACACTAATATTTAAATACAAAAGTAAAGATGTCTTCAGCTCTTCTGCTTTGGAGTTCAATGGGTTGGAATTTCTGCTTTAAGTCCAGAAATAGACTAAAATATATCACAGCTTTCTATTTTCCATCATACAAGCATTCAAACCAACACACAAAAGGTATGAAGAAGTATAAAACATTTCTGATTAGGGTTTCAACAGGTGCAAAAACTTTACTTCTACTTCTCTTTACATGAACAATAATTTGATAAGAAAAAAGCTTTTTTACAGTCTGACTACACTTAGTTAGTTTAAAATATTAGTAGGCTTATAAAAAAAACTAGCTATAGGTTTAAATCCTGCCAATAAAGCTATGTTACAAATGACACTAGAGTGATTACTAATGCATCCAGCATATTACTGGTAATTAACTTTTTACACTCTAAGAGTTGATACATTAAATGGTCGTTTTGTGTATGCATCATAATTCATTCCTTTTAATTACCTCTCCCAATTCACCCTATGAAACATACTTTTGTAATTAGCTCTGATATAATTTTTGAGCATATTAAATATCACATGAGAAAAATATTGTATCAAAAGACAGAGGTGTTCAATTAATTTTTTTTCCCACTAATAGATGAATGATTTCCAGGTCCAACACCTGCATAATATGGCCCTTTGATCTAATATATCCTGTTGCACATCTTGCACAGGAGAATGTTACATAAGAAAAAACTGTGTTAACAACATGAAAAAAGAACAGGTGTACAATTTGTAGTGGAGCTATTTTTTATTGGTTCAAAAACTGGCTTCAGATTAGTAATAACTAGATTCTCAAAAACTTTAGATGCTACTTATCTTCACTTTCACTACAGTAAAACTGTCCACCTTTAACAGAAACACTACATCCTGTTAAAGATTATATACAGTTGTATAAAACAACAACTTAATATAAGAATTAAAAACCATTAAAACAGGATTGATTGAAAAAGAGGACTGCAAAAACTGTTAAGTGTAGGTAGGCATTTTCAGAGGAAAAAACACAAAAATTGTTAAGTGTAGGTAGGCATTCTAAGAGGAAAAAACACAAAAATTGTTAAGTGTAGGTAGGCATTCTTAGAGGAAAAAACACAAAAATTGTTAAGTGTAGGTAGGCATTCTTAGAGGAAAAAACACAAAAATTCTTAAAATTAAAAAAAAAAATTTGAAATTGTTTATGAATCCGAATAACCTGCAGGCTCATTACCTGGAGTTCTATTTGGCCTCACAAAATTTCACAACCTTAACACCCCACTTTGACATACACTTTCCACTTTAGAACATAGAACTACAATCTTGCCAAATTCCTAATCCCATCTTACAGCCTCTCTTGACCACATAATTCAGTATCCTCGATTCTTTCGACTATATTAGAGTTTACTACAAAAAATACACATTTCTTATTCAACACATCCTCTTTAAGTGGGCTCCCCATTGCTAATGCATTTCTTTGTCCCCTGAACATGTGGCATGATACTTGTTCTCCTTTGAAGTACAAACCAGTCCAGTGTAGAAGGTATAGTGAGGATATATTTATTCTTATCTGTTGCCAAGTTTCTGTTTAATGTTTTTCTTGAATAAGTCAACTCACAGCACCCATGTATGAAACTGAAATTAAAATCCCCCTGCCCTTGTTAGGTATTTTCACAAACTGGAATTCTACTGGTTTATCCATTACTATCAACAACAACAAAAACATTATTGGCCTTTCTACCAAGTTTTACAGCATTATCTCATTTGCTTAGAAACATAACCTCATTCTATGTTTACTCAATATAAAATCTGTTTGAAACACTCTATACAGAAATATCCTCTCTGTAAAATGTCTTAAAATGTAACAACTATGTTAAAAATGTATTTCAGAAAGTTACCAACTTAATTTAATTTGCATCATAACAACTGCTAATATAAATAGTGTCTCATCCACTACTATATCTGTTGTATCCTAGCTCGCCTGAAGAGCCTTGATATTAAGCAAAAGACCTCATCTGCAGTGGATATAACAGTTACAGTATGGTTGACATATTGCTATACTCTACTTTCACTCAGTTCTTATTAATAATACCTAAATGTCTGATAATAATATATTCCTATATACATACCTTGGCACACCGGTCGGGGATGGGCATTTGACCAATTAAAAAACAAACAGAAACTGGTCATGCATCTCTTTATTATTTGCTTTTTTAAATCTTAACTGTTAATAATGAATTTTACTTAACGTATGTTACATAAAAAAAAGAAAGAATGTTTATGGTTTGTCTCCAGTCTTCAACAAGAGAGCCAGCGATGCATACAGTATTGCCATTTTTATGTTGTGTTTGTTTTGAAATTAAGCACAAAGCTACACAATAGGCTATCCGTGCTCTGCCCACTGCAGGTATAGAAACCCGGATTCTAGTGTTGTAAGTCCGCAGACATACCGCTGTGCTACTGGGGGACTTCATGTTGTGTACTGTAAGTAAATATTACAAATCAAATATGTTTCCCTAACATTCCATTGCTTTCATGAAGTTATACTGCAACTTTTAAAAAATGTATAGCTGTTTGCTGCATAAAATTGAAGAATATTATAATACAGCACAATATATCATCACACACATTTACAGGTTTCAGTGGGTGAAGAGCAGAAACCCATTAAATTCCTGTATTATGTTACTGTGTAAAAAAAAGGTAAGAAATAGTAGACAATGACACATAAATATATATATTTTTTTGATTCGATTGAACACTTGGTCAATCTGAAGTACGATAGTAGAAATGCAATCCCAAGATTAGCATATAAGCAAAGAAGAGACTTTGTGCCTCAAAATTAATAGAAAAAACCCAGCTAATATGAGAGTATTTATGATATTAGATATGGGTTTTTAGATTATTTGACCAGTTAAAAAAAATGAGTGCAATTCAAAGGACCAACTTGCCATCCTTGAGATTAGAAAAACAGAACATCTCCTTCGAGTATGAGCTTTTAAGCATATGCATTTGTCAATTACAACAAATAACCATCTAGCAACCCCAAATCCTCTGTAATATGCCATGGCAACACAACTGGAACACAACAAATAAAGATAACTTGTTAATCAAAAAATACCTACTTACACTTCATCTACAGTCCTG
>NW_013665966.1:468608-477287 GCF_000517525.1 Limulus polyphemus | reverse complement strand
AAAAATACCTACTTACACTTCATCTACAGTCCTGTTATCAATTAAACCTGTTTTTTTGTAATTCTTATTCTCATGTTTTTTCTGTTTATTGTTGCTTTATATAATTGTTAAATTTTCATCTGGAAACAAGGCTTCATAAATGTTACATTTTGTAATACAATTGACAGAACATGCCATGTTATGATGGTTATGTGTAGGCTTCTTATATCTTATTTGAAAATATAACATTTTTTGGCATAAAAACAAACCCTAATCCTTCACATACACATATGTATAAAAGTTACAACAAACAGTTTATTCAGACCATTTGAGTATTTTTGAGTTATGATAAGAACAAGCCAGTGTTGGTTTAGTTACGAACATGCAATCCTACTCATAAGGCCTAATTATGATAAAAAAAGAATTTATGTCATCATTCGATCACTAGTAGTAGTAATATTACTAACTAATCTTACTACTTTAGGCTAATAGTAAACTAATGCTAAAACCTTAGTGAAAGAAAACAATACTAAGCCTAACACCCAATAGTGAACAGTAACCAGATATTCAGTGAAAGAAAACATGTAACTGCTAAAAATTGAAAAGAAGTTCATAATACACACATCCGTTGTTTCTCCGTTAAAAAACACCGGCGTATTTTCCATGAGAGAAACTTATACTGTATGAAATTAATATGATTTTAGTTTAAACTCAATAAAACCGCAAAAAAGTATAAGTATAGTATAATACACAATTCAGCCTAAAGAGTGCGGTATATGTTACATTTATTTTTAATAATAGTAATCCTGGAGGGCTTGTGTATATTTGATAGGTATAGGGACAGTTATTTTCTTAAGTAACTAAATGCATACATGTATTTCTATATGTTTATGAGAAAAAAAAATAAATTTTCTTCCACAAATTAATCAATGGGCTTTGTTTGCGTTTTGGCCACTTCAAGGAATCGCCTCCAGAATTTAGCGTTGCAATTCAATATTTATACCGTTGACCTACCGGGGTCACAAAATATTGTGAGTATATAATTTCTATATGTATAATAAAGTCAAAGCACAAGTAAGCTAAAGCCTAGGATGACGTGATCTTATTTTATATATTTAAGATAATTAAAGGTTATTCTAAACTTTGTTGAAAATCAAGGGTAGAAATTTAACTGAAAGTGCGAGACATAAGTAGAGTTAGTGCTGGAAAAATTTAAAGTGTAAGCAAACTCGAAAACTTAGGATATTCAATTTTTTATTAACCCTCAAATTATTGGTTTGTCAACAACCGATAGAATGTACAAATTGCATGGTATTGAGTATTTATTTTTATTTTTTATAATACTCGGTGTAAAGAATTGACAAAAACGTTTGGTTGAAATCACTCACTATGTATAACATATTATGGGTCTAAGCTGTAATTAATGGTTTTAACTGCAATGTTGTTGGTTGTTTTGCTAATTTTTTGTGGCTCACATATTATTAGTGACACTAACTCAATGGGTTGAACTATGTTTTAACAAAGTCATAGACCCACAAGCAGTTTGTTACATAAACAGTATAGAAAACTTGTCGAAAGGATCCATATAATATGAGTCCTATCAGTAATTTTAGGGTTAAAATAATACGATACGTACGAAATAATCTTCTAGAAGCAAGACAGAGAAAGTCATTGCAGAACAATATAGATGTCTAATAAGAATTACAGATTAACTTACCATATAGTATGCTTTTATTATATTTAGCTAAAAGTTGTTTTAAGGTTTTGTTTATGTTTTTATTTGGTTACTTGTAAAACCATTATTTCTCAGCTTCAGACCAGATTGTACTACCCAAGTGAAATTTAAACTTTATTTTCAAATGTTTTCTATCTCTCTTCTAGGGTGCTTTCGTTAGACCTCGTACTTTATATATGTCTTAAGTTCAGACAGTATTTATATCCCTTATTCAGATCTAGACCAGGCGTGGTCCAGTGGTTAGGGTGCTGAACTCTGAATTTCAAGGCCCTCATTCCCCATTCTCTAGCTGCAAAAATTCTGGGGGTACGCTAAAAATCTGGTTTCGATACCCACTATAGGTAGAGCACAGAGAGCCTGTTGTGTAGCTTTGTTCTTAAAACAAACAAACAATCAATCAGATTTACTTCACAGGTTTTCATCTGGAACACATCCAAAAGTCCTTTATTGACTGTGAAACATATTGAACTGCCTTTGAATGATTTACTGAAATGGTGTTCCAAATGTTGTATCATCTTAATTCCTAACAAAATGAAGTTATTGTCTTTCATAAGAAACTCAAGTCTGTGTAGAGAACTAAGTATAATTAAAACCTAAATTGTGCGACAAAAACCTTTTCTTATAAACTATATAAAAATGTACATTTGTTTCTTTTGATTACGAATTTAACTGGCTAAATGTTTACAATAAAGCTAATTAAAAACTTATTATCCTCAAAATATTGAATGGTATGAATGCTGTGCTAATTTTCTTATAGCAAAGCCACATCGGGCTATTTGCTGTGTCCACAGAAGGGAATCGAACCTCTGATTTTAACGTTGTAAACCCTAAGACCTACCGCTGTCCCTCCGGGTGACAGTATTAATACCGCCATCCAGTTTTTGTCTCACATTGTCTTGCAGATTTAGTCTTAATTAATAAATCTGTGTTCGAAGTTAGCGTCTCGTCAGAATTCCTGTCGTATACAGTGGCTTTCAAAAATAAGTATTCAATCCCTTTGCTACTGCAACCCTAACTCAGTTCAGGTGCAAAAGGTTAGTTTGAAAAATCACGAAATTAGTTTAATGGTCTCTTTCTGTGTGTAATCAAAGTGGTTTAACATAACTTTAGAGTAAATGCATCTGTTCAAGCCACAACTCTCATAATGATATGGCAAACCAACCATGAAGACCAAGGAGTTTTCCAAACAAGTTAGGGATAAAGTGATAGAGAAGCACAGATCAGAAGAAGTTTACAAGAAAATTTCAAAGTAGCTGATTAATCCCTTTGAGTACGGTGAAGTCCACCATTAAGAAGTGGAATGTGATTCATACCACCCTGTCATTACCCAGAGCAAACTTCCAAACTAAGAAGTCGGCAAGCAGGAAACTGAATAGGGATGCCACTGTGAAACCAACAGTGACTTTGAAAGATATGCAAAGCTCCATGTCTGAGATAGGAGTCAGTGTTTATACATCGACAATATCCTGGTCCCTACATACATCTGGCCTGTATGGGCGAGTGGCAAGAAACAAGCCATTACTGAAAAAGAATCATCTTAGATCTCGTATGGAGTTTGCGACGAAGCATGCAAATGATACTTCAGACACGTCGCAGAGTGTTTTGTAATCAGACGAAACAAAAATTGAGCTTTTTAATCTAAATTCAAAGCGTTACATCTGGTGCAAGCCTAACACAGCACATCATCCAGCAAACACCATATCAACTGTCAAACATGGTGGTGGCAGAATTATGTTATGGGGATGCTTCTTATCAACGGCGACTGGGAAGCTTGTCAGGATTAAGGAGAAAATGGATATTGCAAAATACAGGCGAATTCTAGAGGAAAACCCGCTTGAGTTAGCCAAGAATCTAAATCTAGGTCGAAAATTCACATTTCAGCAGGACAATGACCCAAAGAATAAGGTAAAAATCACACTGGAGAGCTTTCAAAAGAAGAAAGTGAATATCCCAGAGGTGGGCTATTTATGCTCGGCCCACCTGGGATATCGAAATCGAAATTTTAGCGTTATAAATCCACTGATTTACCTTTGAGCTACTGGGGGGGGCTAATTTCTGACATAATCTGTTGTATTTTTTCATAACCAAACACTTCATTTTTACGTGGAAAGTTGACCTTACATTTGATTGATCAATTATTCAATGTCTGGTAATTTAACCAATTTGTGTTTTGTGTAGTTTGATGTCCTTCTTTATGACCATCTAACTTGTTGTTGGCCATAAGTTTAAACATTTTGTGAATTTATTTACAAAAGGCTGTAAAATATCCCATGTTATGTATTACTTATCGATAACCTTATTTAGTGCATAGTGATCTTCACGAAAAGTTGTCCCTATGATTTGCAACTTACATAGAGTATGAACAACATTGATGTTCGAGTTTTATTAAATTGCATTATTGTTTGAGAATGCTGCCTCCCATGCGAGCCGTAATGTGCGATTATTATAGTTAATTTTATTCTCTTATGTTACAAAGGTTTGTTCATCAGCACTTTTCATCGGCTTACCACCAATCTTCCTCTACGACTTTGCTTTCTTTTGAAATAGCAATAATATTTCATATAGATCTATACTGTTTGAATTTTCCAATCGACTCACATTCTTCTACGTAATTCACGATGTTCCAATAATACTGTCGTTTGAGAATATAACCCTAAAGGTGATCAGAAATGACGTGAACTATCCTAAAGTTCTCCCAAGTAAATGACCTCACATTAAATTCTTTACTTTCGTCTACTCTTCCAATTTTTCAGTTCTCATGTTTCTTAGTTCTCATTCTTTAATTAAAACTCTAGCTTTTAATTTTACTAATTATTTTACTTTAAGTGTGGAATCATCTATATTTAATCAGATATGGAAGTTCGACCTACTCTATTACTTTTCTCTATTTATTTATATTTTAGAAAAGTTTAGCACAGGCTCTCCTCCCTCCAATTGTAGAGTCCCTTTGCCACAAATTTGTCACAGCACAGTACAGGTAGCTTTACACATTCTTCTCTAGCTCTGGACCACTGACAAGCAGCAATGTTAGACATACACGACTGTTTCCATTTAAGTTTAGTGCAAGAGTCATGATTTAGATAGTTATATAGGGTGGGTATTAAATTTAGTTATTTTTAGAACCAATAGTTTATCCCAAGTTTGTTTACATAACTGTTTAGGATTCATACATTGTGTCCTTCACTAGTTATGAATTGCGTTATGTTACTAGAACCTTCGGAGTTTTTCTCGTTGTTTCAATTGAGTATTATTGCAACATAATATCAAGAAGGGAATTGAATGTGCTAGACCTCTGTTGGAGTATAAATACGCGTCCAAATGTAGTTCAACATTGTCAACATTAATGAGATTCATCTTCTTAATATTATATATATTAGTAGTATTTTAGCACACAGGTTGAATAATAACATCATTGGGCTAAGGTTTCTTCTACAGCAAGTATCTGTGACTTGTTGGCGATAAATTCAAGAATAAACGAACAGCACACACACTTCACTTCTTTTAAAAATAATACATATATATATATTTAAACTAGTTAAACGTCTTGTTACGTCTCTGGTCGTTAGTTAATTTTCCGTAAAAATTCTTTCCGAAAAAACATTAGCGATACAAGTCCTTTCTTAAATAAAACTGGTTTATTCTTTCTGAATACAACTTTGCAATACACTTAATTTCCACAGTCGCGCTATAACAAACGCTATAATTCACAACGAACGTCTCATGTGCTCCTCAACAATACGTCTCTCTCTGTCCGCAGTTCAATTACACATTGTTGCAGTCAGTTCTTGGCGGCTTATATACAAGAATACCGCATATCTAGTAACCTCTCTAAGTTTCATGAACGTTCTAGAAGCGCATGACGTGTTACTAGCGTCACGTGACCTCCGCTGTCGTAACACTGCCCCTACCTTAATATTGTTCGTCCCGAACAATAGCCACTTACATTAAACCAATAAACAATTAACAATAACTTAATTAAATGTACAGAATTTACAAACGCAAAATCAAAATTCAACAAAGTCTCTTAATTTTACAGGATGTATCTTCTTTCGTACTGGTCTCCATCTCGTTGGCTTCTGCTTCAAGTGGGGTTCATCTGCTTCATTAGAAAGAAGTAAGTGCTATCACCATGATCAAACAATGCATGATTGATGATCAGCTCAAGTTAGCAAATCTGTCAACAGTGCCAGTGGTGCTTGGAGCATGTGGCAAATGTCGAGAGGTGCCAATAAACTATATACTGCAAGTAGGTGAAGGCTATGCTGGAGACAAGAAAGTGAAAGTCCTTCAAAGCACTGGGTGCAGCAGTGAGAACCAGTCCAGTATCTGATGGCAAGATGATGGGCAAAGTTTATCTGTGTGTGCTGATTGATGGGACAGTGAGAAAGTTCCCAAAGCAAGAATAAAGATGGACACTCTATATTATATGGGAGACCTTAAGGCTATATGTATGAAGGCACCCATCTATGACTTAGTGATTGGCAATATACCAGGCAATAAAAGTTTGGAGGAACCAGACAGAAAGGAGACTGATGAGGCATCTGTAGTCACCACAAGAACTCAAGAAAATAAAAGCAAGCAAGACATCAAGTCCCAAAAGGTGATATCCCAAATGTAGATCTACTGGACGTGAAAGAAGCACAGGAAAAAGACCCTCCACTGCAGAAACTCTGGGAAAGTGCCCCCCAAAAAAAGTGAACCACAAGACCAAGGACCAGAAGGAAGTGTTACCGGATCTATTAAGGCAATTCTAATGAGAAAGTTAAACAGATCAATAGTGCTAAGAGAATATCAGGCTCAAGTGATGAAGTTGACTTACGATTCGATTGTGGGGGGAACACCTAGGAGCAAAAAAGGTGACAGATAGAATCACCAGAAACTTCCATTGGCTAGGAGTCATTGGAAATGTGACGAGATTCTGCAGGTCATACAGCATCTGCTAAAGACCAGTACTAGAGGGAAGGAACCAAGGCGCCTTTCAGTGAGATGCCTCTCATGAAAGTGCAATTCAGCAGAGTAGCTGTGGACTTAATCAGACCACTAGCACCTGTATCTGACAAGGGCAACAGGTACATGCTGACAGTAGTCGACTATGCAAAACGTTTTCCAGAAGCCATAGCACTGTCGAAGATAGAAACAGAGAGAGTAGCAGAAGCCCTCCTGGAAGTGTTCTGCAGAGTAGACTTTCCAAAAGAAGTATTGAGTATACCTCAGAACTGGTGCAAGAGATGTGCAGACTCATCACGACTAGGCAATTCTTTACCTCTCTGTACAGCCCCTGTATGAGAGAATAAATGGAGTTTTAAAGAGCAAGCTGAAGAAGATGTGTCTGAAGAGACCACGTGACTGAGAAAAGTATCTGCAGGTAGTATTATTTGTTTACCGAGAAGTCTCACAAGCAAGTATAGGATTTTCACCCAATGCAGATATTGAAAGAATTGTGGACAGGAAAAGAAGAGTCAGAATTGAGGAACACATAACAGGGTCAACTCGCTCGAGAGAGCTTATATGCAGCTCAAGTCAGTCAGGAGCAGTTATATGATAAGAAGGCCAAGAATAAAAAATTCAAGGTCGGACAAAAGGTCTTGGCTACCCACAGACAACAACAAATTCACCATCCAGTGGAAAGGGTCTTTTGAAGTGCAGGAAGTGGTCAGTAGAATGGACTATAAGATGAAGGTGGATGGGAAGAACAAGATCTACCATACCAGTCTGTTGAAGAGGTACTTCGAGAGGAAAGAAGACCTAGTGGGTGCAGCTATTGAGGCACAGATAGACAACACAGGCGTGGCTTTCATAGATGCAAAACCAGAAGATAGTAAAGATAAGATGTACAAAGACGTCAACATAAGTGAGGAACTGAATGGCAAGCCAAAAGAAGAGCTACAAGATCTATTGAGTCAGTATGCAGATGTCTTCAAAGATAGACCAACAGAGACAGACCTTGTACAATACATGATCAAGACCATGACCAGAGATCCTGTCAAGGTGAAGCCCTACCAGAGGACCTATGTGATGAGAGAACTGATCAAGCAAGATGTCGAGGTAATGCTAGAAGCTGGAATCATTGAGCCTTCAAATTTATTCTACTTTTCTCCAGTGGTAATCATGAAGAAGAAGGATAATTCAATCTGCTTCAGCATAGATTTCCAGAAGCTAAAACTCGTGACAAAGTTTGACTGAACCTATGGGCAACCCAGAGGCTATCATGGCAAAACCAAAAGAGGCCAGTTTCTTTTCAAAGATCGACCTCAGTAAATGTTATTGGCAGATGCAGATGGAGACAGAGTTTAAAGATAAGACAGCCTTTCTGACACCAGACAGATGCTATCAGTTCAAGAGGATGTTGTTTGAGTTAATCAACTCAACAGCGACATTCAATTGCATGATGAGGAAGATGTTGCACCAAACCACCAATATCGAGTATTATGTGAACGACATTCTGACTCACACAGCCAGATGGGAAAACCACATGAAGAAACTCACAGAGCTGTTCAGGCGAGTGAGGGCAGCAGGCCTAACCATCAGACCATCTAAGTGATACATTGGTTATTCTGTGCTGGACTTTCTTGAACATAAGGTGGCCAACTGACAGATAACCATGGAAGAGAAGCTTACACACACACAAGATGCACCAGCTCTGACAACGAAGCAGCAAGTCAGATCCTTCCTGGTGTTACTGTTATACTATTGGAAGTTCATCTGAAACTATTCTGAAATCGCTGCACCACTGACTGATCTGACCAAGAAAGGCCAACCCAACAAAGTGAAGTGGGAACAACCACAGCAGATGGCATTCCAGAAGTTGAAGAACATGTTTGGAAGTTCGCTAATCCTTATAATGCCAGACTTCAACAAACCGTTCAGACCGATCCTTCAGATACTGGAACCGGAACAATATTTCTGCAAGAACATTTAGACAGACTGTTTCCCATAATGTACATCAGTAAAAAGCCGTTGATCTA
>NW_013665966.1:418920-468598 GCF_000517525.1 Limulus polyphemus | reverse complement strand
AATTTTGTAGGACTTTGGATCCTGATTTAATGGAAATTACGTTATTAAACATTTCTAAAACATACATCAATTGTTTCCTCAATATCAACTGAAAATATGAATGTCCAAACCAATTTCTAGTTATTTATTTGGACTGGACGTCGGGTAGGTTAGTGTTTCAGGTCGTAGATCAAACGATCCAAGGTTCGAGACGTGATTTCGTTTAACAAGTCCTCGCATTCATCTGTGGGCACATTATATAAGTGGTAGTGAATCCCGATATTCGATTCAAAGAGCCCAACAAAATCCCTTTGCCTACAAAGTTTGCTGACTACCTGTCCTTGATTTAGTTAGTGGTTCACAATTAGGGGCAGCTATACTTGAGACATACAACTATGACCTGGCCATTTAATTCATGTCCCCATAATTTTCCGTTCAGATTTGAAATTCCAATATCCTTTATTTATGTTATCAATTCTACTTTCAATTCGATATAAATAGTCAGGAACTCTACAGTTACTAAGGTGAAAATCTTAACCATAGTATTTTAAAAGCCTGTTCAAAACATATTTTTTCTGGCATGTAAAATAATAACTAACATTAATAATGGAGATCTTTTTTTCCAAACATATAGTATTAAAATATCCGCAAAACAGCATATGAAAAAACAACAACATACATATACCACTCACACCCACACACACATATATTTTACAATAATTATATTAAAGCATAATAGTCAACATTCTTTATCTAGTCCCTTAAGTATTTTCAAGAATTAGAAGAGTGTATAATAACAACAAGTACAATAATTTTTTGTTTTACATTTTATAAAGACAAGTGTGGATCGATATATATGTAACCTAGCTAGCTATAGTAATATAAAAAAGTTTTAATGCTACAAAATGTATTGAAACAAGAAAGTCAAAACTACAAAACTGATTTATTTAAAATTATATTTTTAAACATTACATTCTTTATCTAGTCCCTTAAAGGTTTAAGAAAATTAAAAGATTGTACAACAAAAGTATTCCAACCACACTATATTCGCCATATCCGTTGACAACGACGCATTTTGTTAAATCTAGAGCGTTTTTGGTTCGCTAGGGTACAACGAACACAGTAGAGGTCAGAACATTATCTATGTTAGCCAAGTGTTGCAACAATTGTTATGGTGTGAATGCTTTTACAAGCTGAGATTCGAACTCGCGGCCCGTTGGTTGCATCATGAGTTAAACACCTTAACCATCAGGTCTTGCCCGTTGGTTACATCATGAGTCGAGCACCCTAACCACCAGGTCTTGCCCGTTGGTTGCATCATGAGTCGAGCACCTTAACCACCAGGTCTTGACCGTTGGTTGCACCATGAGTCGAGCACCTTAACCACCAGGTCTTGCCCGTTGGTTGCATCATGAGTCGAGCACCTTAACCACCAGGTCTTGGCAGGCCTTTAAGATTTCTGTTTTCGCTGTTTATTAATTTCATTTTTCAATGTTTATTTGTAAATAATTTTGCGTTTTATGTAGTTAGCCTGAAATAGTGTTTTGTTGCTTTTGGTGTAATGTATAAGGGTTAATAACATTTTTTAACATTATAATGTAGTTTTTAAATTAGATTTATATAACAGTTTGATTTTTATATAATATTCGATTTTTAACTTATGTTCTTGGTTTACTTTTTTGTTAAAGATCATAACATTAATTTAAATAAAGTGGATTTGCTTAGTAAAATTTCATCGGCGGCACTCATTATCAAGAACTTGATAATCATATCGTATACCCGAATCATTACATATTTATTGTGAAGAAATAAAAATCAACTGAAGTGACTGATTGAATATACTGAAAATTTAAATTCTACTGATCTATTCTTCTCCTTTTGGGGTTACTAGGATATCGAGTGGATTCCATCGTTATAATATTGAAGTAGGCTACTCTACGACCCATGAAAATAAACAAAATGGCGTTATTATTTCCATACACTGAAGAACAACAAACTGAACGGAAAGATTAAAGGGAAGTTCATATTAGTCCTATTGTATTTTGTAGGAAGGTATTATTGATTCGAAGAACATGTTAGCCATAGCTACCGCCAAAAGTAATATAATAGATACAGTTATTGTTATGGATTTATAAAACGACTGCTCTTAAGTCTGCATTATTCACAAAATTACTTTTTAAGATAATGATGAATAAAGATAAGAATATTTCTAGTTATTGTTCAGTCACTTAAAGATAGATCATATTATTTTCTTAAAACATAATATCCAATGCGTTTTAGAAATGGCATAAAATCATTTCGGAAAAAATGGAAGAACGCTAGCTTAGGATTAACAACTCAATTGTTTTTACAAGGTGTGTTTTGACATTTAATTTTATAAAATTAGAGAAAATAAATGAAAGGTAATAAAGTTTTTCTTAGGCAATTTCTTTAACAGTTGAATGTTTTAGATATTTTGTTGAGCTATGGCATTTAAGAAGAAGAAAGAAAGGAAGGGTAACAGAAACGTATATTATCGGAAGCTGAGTTTCACTGTTGTGCTTCTTTCACGTTGCATATTTGAAAAGACTTATAGAACAGTATCAAGCGTGTTTAAGAATTTCCTTTATGAAATAAACTTCTTACCGCATATATTCCTTAGAAAGTTTTCCATTGGTAACAGTATGTCCAATAAATGAGCTATATATATTTATCTACAAGTTTGAAAAACTTGTTTTTCCCCGAGGAAATAGAAATATATTGATTGCTTATTGTACCTAGAGGTGCACTTTAAGCACTGAGACCTTACTTATATCTCGTAAATAGATGTTGAAGAAAAACTAAATGCAGTGAAACAAGTTCTGAAGATGTGATCTTGTTAGGAAAAGGCAGAAGTCTCCAAAGAAACAACATATTGGTGGCCAGCAAAATGATAGAGCACATGTTGATTTACGATGATTACGTGTTCTGATTGATTTTCCAAAAGAGTAAATAAAAAGTAAGTCAGAGACACACACACAAAAATAGTTATAAAAGAAACATTCTCCAAGGAAGAGCATAGAAGTTTTAATGAAACATGAAGTACATAATGAAAAACGGATTGACACAAAAAATCTAATTATCTCTCACGATCTGGAAATTTGAGTATTACGGTGAAAAACCAAAATAAAAAATGCGCAACATGATAAAAAAGCCTTTTATATTTCTACTCGTTATTAACTTCCCTTAGGATATAACTAAGATTTTGTATGTTTCTGTTCAAGGGAAAGCTAAGAAATGGGCTATCTGCGTTGTGCCCACCGCGGACATCGAATCCCAATTTTTAGCCTTATAAGCCATCTAGCTTGCTTCTGATATAACTAAAACCAATAATAATTTAAGTTGTCCAATGTGTAAAAAATAATTAATTATCGTTTCTTTTGTTGCCAGAAATACCAACAATGGTCAAAATATTAAGAGTAGCTGTTTGTTGAGCTGCAATTTATTGGCAGATTAAACTAATAATAAGAATTATCACATTATGATATGTTGGTAAAACTCACCTGTAGAAGGCTCTGGTATCTGGCCCAAAAGCTAGTGAAATACAAAAGTAAAAAGACATGTAGAAAGTTCACGCAGATATTAATTTTATAATGATTCCCGTTGATTAGTTTGTTGTTAATCACAAGGCTGGCTACAATATAACCTATTTTGCTGTGCTTTCCCTCTGTGGGCATCGATACCCAAGTTTTAGCGTTATAAGTCCTCAGACTCATCGTGAGCCACCGAGATTTAAATTATTGAGACTCCGTGTTTGTATAACAATACACAAGTATACGTACACTGCAGGTAGTATTATTTTAATATACCTTATATAATCTTTAAAAAATGATAAAACACTGATTGGTTTGATTTCAAAATTTAGCAGATTATTGGTATTATCATATCAATAAACTGAGAAAAGGACGAGTGTTAATAAGGGCCTAGAATGGTTCATTGCATCATAGAATAATAAAATGAGTTGGAAATGTGGTTTAAACAACTGTATACGGCTTTCATCATCTTATCTTTCTAAAACAATAGCAAAAAAAGCAATGTTGCAGGTGTGAACCACAAATACACATTAATTCCAAAAGCCGCCATATCTACTTGCAGGATGATTAACAGCGAAACCAATATCTTTAACATAACCATAACGTATTCAAACGTAGTGAAAGATCAACGGTTCCTTTTCTGAATAGAATGAGAATGAGTAAGTACCATACTGTTCTGACCAGTCACACTCCACATTGTAAAGCCACGCTCTAGTTAGGATAAGTATTTCATATTTTCATTTATTATGGGTAAGTACCATACTGTTCTGACCAGTCACACTCCACATTGTAAAGCCACGTTCTAGTTAGGATAAGTATTTCATATTTTCATTTATTATGGGTAAGTACCATACTATTCTGACCAGTCACACTCCACATTGTAAAGCCACGCTCTAGTTAGGATAAGTATTTCATATTTTCATTTATTATGGGTAAGTACCATACTGTTCTGACCAGTCACAATCCACATTGTAAAGCCACGCTCTAGTTAGGATAAGTATTTCATATTTTCATTTATTATGGGGTAATTAAATATGCCTTAGAAGATTGTGGCTGTTTGTTTACACTTACTTACTCTTAGCCAGTTAGGCATAGCGCGATACCATGTTAAAGTGGAGGATACTATGTCTATCTTATATAAAAAGGTGAAAAATAATTATTAAAAAGGGATTTATTTACGTATAATTGTGACGTACACATGAACTTCAGTTAAGTGATGAGACGATAGTATCTACTTTATTTTAAAATGTGCATGAATATTTATTTCAACAGAACTTGTACATCATAGAGATATTGTAAAAAACGTGCAATTTTACGTATAAAAACACACATATACATGTACATACATATGTCTAAGACAGATGTGCCATGAACAGAAACAAATCGCCCTAGAAAAATTCTGACGATACTCATGTGTTGTGTAAGCCCTTTTGATGGTCAAATGCTCAAATTTGTGTTTTAACACAGTAGATACAGGGAAAATTGCACGATCTGATTTAGAATAGTTATCAGTGCTTCAATGATTGTAATAATTGGGCAAATGCAACATTTGTGGCAAGTTTCAACTCCGTGGTCTCGGAGGGTTTGGCCTCCTAAAACTTAGAATATAAGAAAATTACGTGGCATAGTGGAAGATACACAAAACTAAATGTATTTCCTATTAGTTTGTTTGTAATTAAGCATAAAACTACACAATGGGCTATCTGTGCTCTGCCCACTACGGGTATCGAAACCCAGTTTCTAGCGTTTAAAATCCTTCTGACATACCGTTGTGCCTCTGGGGGGCATATTCATATTGGAGAAAATACAGAGCTCTACGTTGTAGGTTTTTGTCGTTAGAATGTTCTTTTATTAGACTGCAAAGCCTTCAAGGGTTTAATCCAACGTTACCCTTGTTGCACTTCGGACAAGTGAACTTGTATAGTACTAGTGAGGTATTCAATGGATGTTGTTTGTCTTTAAAGTTGAAGAACCCTTTGAACCTTTGAACCTAGACTTTGTTTTAAAAGTACATTTTAACTACACTTGTGGATATAGCTGTTTTATAATTTTCTTAAGTTTCCTCTTAATTATATTTTAAATAGTGTTTAAGTACGGTAAAAGTGAGGAGTATTATATCTAGGAGCGAAAACGGAAAACAATTTTTGCTAAGCTTTTGTTGACCATCTAAAAACGAGAGTTTGTCACTATATTGATTTTTAGTAGTAAAGTTTGTATTGGAATGTTTAATATTTAAAACTGGAGAAATTCGTTAACTAAAATTCATTAATCAACTCAACATTAAACACCACAAAATTCTCATCAACATATTTGTTGTAATACATACGCTTAAAACGTTCTAGACAGACTGTAATCAAACTTTATCCTGGAAGCATTGAAAAAGGTTAGCAAGATCAGGAACGTCAATCTGGTCGTAGATTTTACCGTTAAACATAAAATGTGATTGTTTTGTCGCAAAACGTAAACGGACAGATCAAGAGGGACGTGAAAAAATCTGCAGTTAACGTGATTTTCACATCAAATTTTAGGTCTATTGGTTCCTGCTTAATATATTATATCCTTATTGATCTTAAACATGTGACTAACGTAATTTTTACTGCAAATTTTATGCCTAACGGTTTCTATTACATTTATATAATATCGTTATTGATCTTACAACATGTGTCACAATTTCTAACTATTGTACACTTCTAGTCAAAGCTTATCACCTGTTTATGTTAGGTAAACCTAGCGAAACGTTTTCTTCTAAGTTTTTAAATACATTTATTTGTTTAACAGTAAATATAGATATTTTTGAGTGACAATTTCTTCCTATAATTTATTCGTTTATTGTTTAAAGACATCTGTTCTAGTATACTACATATTACTTGAAACTATCTGTTCAGGAATACTATCTTTCAGTATATATATACTACACATTAGTTAAAACCATCTGTTCTGTAATTCTATGTTTTAGCATATTACACGATATTTAAAACCATCTGTTCTGTAATTCTATGTTTTAGTATACTACATATTATTAAAAATCATTGTTCTAAAATAGTACGTTTTAGTATACTACACTTTATTTATAACCATATATAACTTTAGTAGTTATATTATCTTTCCCAACTGCAGTGCGGTTGTATAGCTGTAGAATCATTTCAGGGGTGAGTGGTGTTACTTGCTAGTAGTTTAAAGTACTACATAGAACGCTTTGACAAAGCCCATTAGTCTGAAAATATGGCTTGAATATAATATGTTAAACTGTTTTTTACGACATACTATAGAAAAAGTTATAGTATAATCGTTTTAACATACACCACTCTTAGCCTCAAGATTTTTTTAGACGAGATCGATTATATATACATATATATATATATATATTATAAAATGAAATTTATAGGCTTTCGTACCTCTGTGATGGATTCTATAATGTACACGCATATGCGGGAAAATAGCTTTTTCAATGTCCTAATATCACAGGTAACATAGTTGTGATATTAAGCAGGGATCTTAGAAGCTTTTGTAGTTTAAAAATGCGAAATAAACAGTATCTATTGTGTAATCCCAAGTCTCACTTGTTTTTGTATAATAACACAACCTGTTCATTTGACATTTACAGCGAATATGTGAGCTTCTGGCTTTCAAACAACAACAAAAAATAAATAAATAAATCACACCACTACTCTGTGCAAGGTTTTAAACACACAGCACGATGTTTTGTCATCGATTGTAATAAGGCACACCATTTGTAATTTTGTTTTTGGAATTAGCTATTCACGTACAATTTATCTTTACTCAAGAAGAATAGAATTTACTGTTGAAAGTGTAGCTTGTCCTCTGAGAGTCCAATCTCTCGGACCATTTCCCCGTAGGCAAGGAATAAATAAAGCCAGTGTGTAACAAATGGAATGAAAACTGAAACGCTTCTATACGTAGAAAGATATATATATGACATCTATCTCCTATTCCATTAGAGGGTATTTCCGCGCTCTATCAGTATTTTGAAAACTTCGGGAAAAAAACAAAACAACAACAACAAAACAAAAAACAAGACAAATATGCTGTTCAGTCATTAAAAAATAAAAACAACAACAATAAAAAAACGTGTTGTTAACTTCAGTTTCTATACAGCTTACTTTAATACATTAAAAAACTAAAAATGTGTTATTTGAAAATACATGATTTACAAGAAACAAAATATCAGAGCTAACATATATATAGTATTACAATTCCTTTGTGTACACTCTGATGACTTATATACTTTTGATAATAATTTCCTTTCACTGTACTTATTATTTTCTATATAAATACATTTGAGTTACAAAGAACAACGCCAGCAATTCCTCAAATATAACTGAAATTCTTTAACGTCGTACGTTTGCTTCTATAAGTACTGGTTGCTATATCCTTTAGTGAAATTAGAAATAGTTTGAAAAAATAATATTTATTAAAACTCATATTTATTAAAATAAATTATAAGAAACCAAAAACACGAGAAAATTTGTCTTAAAGCTAAATAGACTCTAGATAAATAGATAAAACATTCAAATATTCTAGAAGTTATAAGCAATGAAAAACAATAGGGCATTCTAGTTAGAAATTCCTGGGTAATAATCACAAAACATTCGATTAAATCAGGATATGATTTTTGCTTAAGCTTAAAACATTTGTACTTTATTGATTATAAGGATAAGTAATATGTTACTAAGTCTGCTTGTCTTGTATATTAGAAGTAGAAAAATAGTTTGTATGTTTTACCTCATCATTTATACAAAACAAATTAAGGACTTTCTTTTTACGAGGTTTATACCCATTTTTAAGAATCTGTGCCCTAGTGCCTAAAATCTAAAATCAAGATCGTATCATAGATATTCCATTTTTACTTTTAAATGTGCATGCTATAGTGGTTAATATATAATAAAGATTGTAGATTTTTTAAGTTTTAATATACATACATACCCTCTAGCGGTTAATCTCGTTAATTATTTCACTCTCGCTTTTTATCACATGTGTTCTAGTGGTAATTCTATAATTAATATCGTGTCTTAATAATTTTACTTCGCTTTTAAGCGTATGGGTTTAAGAGGTTATTAATTAATCCAAATCATATCTTCTCTATTTCACTGATCATTTTAAGTGTATGGGTTCAAGAGGTTATTAATTAATCCAAATCATATCTTCTTTATTTCACTGGTCATTTTAAGTGTATGGTTTCAAAAGGTTATTAATTAATCCAAGTCATATCTTCTCTATTTTACTGATCATTTTAAGTGTATGGGTTCAAAAGGTTATTAATTAATCCAGATCATATCTTCTCTATTTCACTGATCATTTTAAGTGTATGGTCTCAAAAGGTTATTAATTAATCCAAGTCATATCTTCTCCATTTGACTGATCATTTTAAGTGTATTGGTTCAAAAGGTTATTAATTAATCCAAATCATATCTTCTCCATTTGACTGATCATTTTAAGTGTATTGGTTCAAGAGGTTATTAGTTAATCGAGATCTTATGTTATCCATTTGACTGATCATTTTGAGTGTATTGGTTTAAGAGGTTATTAATTAATCCAGATCATATCTTAACCATTTGATTAATCATTTTATGTTTATGCACTCAAGTAAAAAACACATAATTTAAATCATGTCTTAACCCATTTCCCATGTGTATGAGTGTGCTCTAGCGAGTAATACAGATCGTATCTTAACCAGGTTACTTCCACGTTTAAATTCATGTGTTACAGTAGTTAATGTATTAACCACGTTATATCTTAAACATTTTAGTTCCTCTTTGAAATGTATGTGTACTAGTGTTTAATGAATAATCAAAATTATCTGTCAACCATTTTGCTTCAGCTTTTAAGTTTTATCTTAGTAACTTCATTTTCTGTGCATTTTCTCTGATTGTTACTAGATTTACACAATTTTACTCTCCCTATGTCCCCTACCGAAATAAATACATTCTGCTGTATTTAGTGCAGCCTGGTTTTAATATTCTTCCTAGATGTGTTTATTAATGTATGAAATACGTACATATTCGTAAAGCTGCTTCTCTTTTTATTATATTGCTTAACTAAAATACTTACATGGTATGATATTTTTCAATTATAAATTTATAAGCATGGTTCAATCACCATCAGCATAATAAAAATGTTGTTCTACAAAAATGTAATGGGTTGTTCTTCGTCAAAATCATAAATACAGAATGTAACCTCATAAATATTAGATGTCATTCGCTAGTTTGTAAGCTAATGAGCCTTTCCTTTCGTGATGTGTTGCTTGGACTTGTTAGACTTGTTATTAAGCCTTGAGATTTTCAATTCTTTTTTCTCTGGATAAAAGCTAGTATTTGATTAATTTATACTAGTCTCACTAGATGGCAGCACATTCATAGAATCAATAGATTCATGTAGATTCTTAAGGTTTCTTTCATTCGTTGGTACATACATGAAACTTAAATAGTTATTAAGGAATCTTTCCGAAGGGTCCTTTGAAGCTCTACACGTAACGTTTTTTGTTAGTCTAGTGAACCTTTTTTGTAATTCAGAAGGAAATATTTTCACGTTTGAACCGAAAACCTTTTGGTTCTATGTATGAGTCTCCCAGTGGCACAGCGGTATGTTTGCGGACTTACAATGCTAGAATCCGGGTTTCGATACCCGTGGTAGGCAGATCACAAATAGACCATTGTGTAGCTTTGTACTTAATTCCAAACAAAACAAAGCTACGTATGATAAATCCTTTTGATGATTTTATGCTTTTGGAATTCTGTAATTCACAAAATCAAATTTTCAGCATCATAAATGGATGATCTTTCTTAAGCAATGGTACTCTTCACTTCTTTGTTTATTTGTGGTTGCAACCAGATTTTCATTATGATCATAAAGTGTGAAAAAAATGTTCAGTATTCTTATTTCCATCACTATGAATTTTTCAGCTAGAGTTAAGATTAAATAGAAATGGATTAAGAGAAGCTAGATAGATTAGTACACAATCTGTATTTTCTGTAAGCAACAGAGTTCTATTAAAAGAATA
The DNA here is from genome assembly GCF_000517525.1 of Limulus polyphemus. Lineage (NCBI taxonomy): Eukaryota > Metazoa > Arthropoda > Merostomata > Xiphosura > Limulidae > Limulus > Limulus polyphemus. The sequence goes on along the minus strand of NW_013665966.1, from coordinate 458,050 downwards.
TATATATAAAACTTAGAGAACAGAACTGCGATGAACCATAAAATAAAAGGTGATGTAGAATTTTCTCACACAGAGGATGTGGATCGTTTGACGCCAGAGCACAATAACTAAGAGACATCTGTTGTTGAGAGTGTAAAGATGCATATTCTTCGGTTTTGAACTGATGTTGGTCATTGTATACTATAGGTGCGACCATGAACTATTACTTAGCTTGCTTTAATACCTTTCAATGACTAATACTATTTATAAAAGTCGTCGAATGTCTCAAGACTATCGCAAAACAAAATGTGAATAAACTAGAGAAGTCCAGTTGAACTCTCGTCTTAATATCTTCCATCTCAGTTTTATCAATCCCAATTCTTATATGCGACTAGCGCATTTGTCCATTTCGTACTTTTAGTATTAGGGTTTTACAAACTAGTAGCTTCCATGGCAACTTTAATAATTTTTTAACAGTACGACATGATTGTTATTCAAAGTACTCTATTCACAGGTTGATATAAACGATAACATAAAACAAATGCTATATTTAAAGAAGAAAAATATGAATTTATTACATTTGAAACAAAGTTTAAATCCATTATTAAAGAACAAGAACACGTTAATAAGTTTCGAAACTTCGGTTTTCTATACTGGTGATGAGCACAGCATAGCTAGCCCATTGTGTAGCTTTACTCTTAACAACAAGCAAATAATCAAAACAAAAGCTTATTTTATAACGGAAGTTTCCAGTTGTTTAAGGGCACATGACGTCAGAAAGGGAATTTAGCTTAACGTGACAGAAGTGTTGAAGTTTGGCAAAATTTGGATTATCGAACTTCCCACAGTCCTTTTGACATAATTTCTACTTTTATGTATTATTTTGCCTGATGTCCAGTTGATTTGATAATCAAGATTCCTCGTGTGTAGAAAAACAACATTATGTGTTTGACCATTTTAAACATTTTTTTTTTTAGGTGCCACGAGTTTGGTATCTAAATTTCTACACGTTCCAAGAGCAAAAATGTTTTCGCAGGCTTGGCAGGATACTATATAGACGGTATGTTCTATATGTTGAGAAGCATACATGTTCATGGGTAAGACATTTTTAATATTGTTAGAAAATTTTTAAACAATTTTGAAATTGTTATTTTTCAGACATTACTCTAAAGCCACAATACTAAAATTGTAGTTGGCGCTGAATATTTGCTTTTAATTTTTACATTTAAATGATGCTTAAAGTTATCAAACGTCATAGTTTTTAGCCTTATGTTTTTGGTTCCGATTAGAAACAGTTTCCTGGTTTCTTTGTATCTAAGTGTGAGTCTGATATGTAGTTTGTCATTATTCACGACTCCTTTATATTTTACTTGGAGAATCACCTGACAAAGACAGATGACACAGTACAGCGTTACCGCCCTTTCCGCTACGTTTTTTAACCAAACCTGTCATAGGACATCTGTAGGAATTGAGATTTGAAGACCTGCCCAGCTACGAAAAAAAACAAAAAAAAAACAAGAAGCAACATTCCTCTTTTGGGTTAGGTTCAAGACAACTTAGACGTTTTTTTAATTTATCATTATTATTTATTGTTTTAACTGGATAAGTTTTTAACAAATTTTGTTTGTTTATGGTTTAACATTGAATGCAACAAACATCAGATTATTTAGCAAGTGGTAAAAAAAGTGTGATCTTCTATTTTAAACTGTTTCAGAGTTGTTACAGTATGGAAAAAAAGTCCCAGTTTTTTACTCTGGGAAATTTGATAACTAATGAAGCTTGTTGCTGGTTACTATTTTTAAAAATCTTCTTTGCTTTTTGATGGACATTTTGATAAAGCCAATAGGATACTGCAACCCTTTATCGAAAATCCTATTTAACATCTTCAATGAGTATTTTGAAAGTGAATTGCTTCCTGCAGTGGATTTTAATATAAAGGAAATTCCCTGATTCCGATATATGGGTGACATATTTTCTGTTAGCCAAACAACAGAAACAATTTTCAAGCTCTTTTCCAAAATATTACGAAGGTTGATAGTGCTATTAAATTCAAAGTGGAATGGGAAACCAATAATTCTCTCCCATTTCTAGACATTCTCATATATAACGCAAAAACAGGACCTGTTAACTCTATCTATAGAAAACCAACAAATCCCTTAAGCTACGTTTACGTTTTTTGTGCCCCTATAAAAGGATTAAAACATCAATTAAAGATTTAGTTTTTTAAGAGCTTATACAATATGTAACCACATAACCCTTGATGAAGAAAAATAAAATGTTTATACAATTTTCGAACGGTTATAGTTATCTATAGGTTTTATCAGAAAATGTTCATTGAAAAGGAAGTAAGAAATTTTTCTTTAGGAACAGTAACCAGCAAACATCATTATCTACACGTGAAAATAAAGACAAAATACTCAGCGTCAGCTACTTTTTGAATACTGTGGTTTTAGAGAAATATCTGAAAAATAATAATTTAAGTTGTTTGTAAATATCTCAACAAATCTTTACAAAAAATCTCACTCTGAAACAAGACTACATCTCAAGATGAAGAGCAAGATGATTATATAGTACCCTAACCAGTCCGCGGAAAACTTTATGCTGATGAAACGTGTAGAAATTTAGATATCAAACTCTCAGAACATAAAAAGCATGTTAAAATGGTTAAACACATAATGCTAATTTTTCTACGTATGAGGAACCTTAATCATGAAACCAAATGGAAATAATATATAAAACTAGAAATTATGTCCTCTCCCGATGGGACGGTAGTAAGTTTAAGGACTTACAATGGTAAGATACAGGGCTCTATTCCCCGCGGTGGACACAGCAGATAGCTCATTGTATAATTTTGCGCTTAACAACAAAACAAGTAAACAATGCTATACTTTCCACGACATTATGTATAAGGGCCTAGCAGGGCCTAATGGCTAGGACACTTGACTCAGAATTTGCGAGTCGCAGCTTCGAATCCCGTCACCGAACGTGCTTGCCTTTTCAGCCTAGAAAGCATTATAATGTGACGGTCAGTCCCACTGTTCATTGGTCAAACAGTAGCTGAAGAACTGGTTATGTTGACCAGCTGGTTTTTCTTCTCGTCTATCACTTCAAAATTAGGGACGGCTAGCGCGAGTAGGTGTATTGCTAGAACAGATAGCCCTCGTGTAGCTTTGTGCAAAATTTAATAAACAAACAAGTATTGTGTATTTACCTACTAGTTATTACGTTATTTATATAAGTCATTATTATATGATAAAGGAAATCTGTAAAACGATGGAAAAGTATTTTTACCTACACTATGTATGGTATTTTTTATCCTTCACTTTTATTTCGTACAGGTAAAGTTCAAATACATGGACGTATGAAAATATTTATTAGTAAACATTTAATATATTTACTTCACTTTAGAGAAAAATTAAAGCCATTATGCTTACATGATAAATATAGTTTTTTTAATAAATACTCGTATTTCTTCGCAAGCATGTCAAGTTATTTGATTCTGTTTGAAAAGAAAGCTACAGTTTTTTTTTAAAAAGTAAAGAGCAACGGCAACACAGGACATTTGTCTTCAGTACAGCAACTCGCACATTGAAATAAGACTTATTTTCGCGCTATAACAGTTAGTTACAAAATTTCATAATTTGACATGTGATTAAAATGAAACGCATTTGGTTGGAAATTAGTGATTTCTCCAGAATATTTTCAAGTCAAGTACGCAAAGAAAATACAAAGGACAAAGTAGTTATAGTTACATGTACTTAATCCTTCAACGATTTTGTCTGAGCCTTTTTCCGTGTAACACGGTTTATACTGTCTGACGAAGGGCTTCTGCCCGAAACGCTGCAAGTAGAAATAAAAGTTTTTTTTTGTTCTAGACGTCTGTTTAATCATTTTGAAATTTTTGTTTCATTATTTTTTCACGTCTTGCGGTCTTTTCTACTGCGTTCTTAATCCTACACTCAATGGTGGAATATTAACTGTGTGCGTTTCTTGAGTAAATTGGGAAAATTAGATTAGAAGAGAATAATTTGATACGAATAGGAACATTTATGAAAAGTTGGAGAAAGCTTAATTTTTCTCTAAATTGTCAGAAGATTCTACGAAAACACATGTTGTTGATTAAACTATGTGATGTAGCTTAATTACAAGGTGAAGTTTGAAAATAACTCATTATTTTCCTTGGTTAATAAGTCACATTATAACGCCCCTACTTCTGAAAGAACGAACATGTTTGATGTGATGGGAATTCGCATCCTCGACCCGCAGATTGCGAATCGAGCACCCTAACCACCAAACCATACAATGGAAAGGGAGCAAACGAATTTGAAAGAATTTTAATTAATGTTTTTTGAATTTTTTCAATATTTAAGCATTAATTATGTCAATCTGCCCATGTGAAATATGTCAATGACCCCAAACCGCCATTTTGTTATAAATGACTTGTATGTACTGTCCCAGTCATAGTTATCAAACAAAATTATGTATCATTATATAGCCGAAAGAATGCACTTTAAAATATTATGTAATTTAGATTTTCTTAATGAAGCATTTAATGTAACATAACAAAGTCTTTGCAGTAGAAAATATTTATTGAATATGTGAAAATTCAGTATTTACTCCTGCACAAGAAAGAGGCTTCAGATCATGAGGAAACTATAATATTAAGTGACGCGTGTTCGGATGTGTTAGTGGTCACGATATCACGGCTACTATTTTCAGCATATGAAAGTTATCGGCAGAGACGTCGCCAGGATCTTAAAAGATTCGAGGTTCGGGCCCATAGGTGGGGGAATTTTCAGAGTTTCAGTGTGATATCGATCATGGTTCTCTATTCTGTTTTTTTTTTCAAAACACCAACTGTCGAATATAATCTGGGCATGAGCCCCATGGCCGGTGGTTAGCGACGCTTCTGGTTATTAGCATTTTGTCAATCTGCCTCTGTGGGCAAAAAAGCCCCTGTTTCACTTACTTGATTTTAATAACAGTAACTTTTTAACACTGATCTCAATTTGTTTATACGTAGAATAGATGCTTCAAAAATATTTTGGTAATGTGCTTTGAATGCAAGAGTAACGATGATGTGTGTGAAGATATTTATAAAAATAGTAATTCACAAAATACAGGTAGAAGTCAGTGTAATAGTGTTCATTTAAACTCTTGTATTCTTGCTGATATAACCCAGTTAGGATTTTGTTACAAAAATCTCTAACAAGAAGATGTATACAATACTGTTTATGAAGAATACAACACCCTGTTAAGTACTCGAGAAAAAGTACTCATTCTAAGTTGAAAACTAGAATGAAAGACATCTTGTCTTAGTCTTTTCTCTCCTTGTTCAGCAGTATTTTTCATTTAAGTAAGCAATCACGAGGCAAATTGCTTCTTATACTATCTACAAATGTCTTATTCCATTCTCTGACTCAAATAATACTGCAGGTTTTGCTAAAACCTTAAATCTCGTTTAAACATGATTAAGTGAAGCAATATCAAAATAAAAAGATTTTGCTCAATACCTTAGTCTTATGAGCTTGTGGTATTCATAAGTAGAACTGGAGACAACAGATATGACATGCGCAATGTAATTACAAAATATGCATCGGGAAATATTTATGTTAATAATAATTAAGTGAAAACTGCAAAAGAAAATGAGAGAAACATAGTTGCTGCTTGTTATAAAGATGGACTCATTCCCCAATTTATCTGTATTTACATGATGATGGCCACCTGATACTACAAAACGTCGACAAACTCTACCAGCAACCTACTGAAGTTCTTTTACTGGTTATGGCTAAGACTGTCTTCAGTGTCCTCAAGAACAGCCTAAAATTACCTAGTGTCCGTGCATTTGATCTCAGACTTGGTACACTTGGAGTGACACTGGCTTCTCAGCTAGTCCTATCATTTTTGTTTCAGCCATTATCTCTCTGACCTTTCCAGCTGGTAGCTGAGTAGTCATATTACATATCAACAGTGGCAATGAGCCTGAACACAAAGATAACTGTCTGAGGAAATATTACCTTATTTCTTGACAAAATAAGAACATGTTTCATGCTTTGATTCCATCAGCACATCATACTTTGCTAATGCACTAAACTATTAATACATCTGTAACTAATCATGAAACACCACTTGCATATTTAGATGTACCACAATCCCCTTCGCTACATGACTGCTGTAGTCCATTTTTAATGGACATGTTCTACACGTGAAATTAAATTATAATTTTTGGAATAGTTTGTGTGCAACAGCGCCAATGAAAAATATTCTCCTCTTTATTCACATTTAGCCTAGGACAATTTTCTGAAAAGAGGTAAAAGTTATTTGCTGGTTGGAGTGGTAGATTTGTGAGTACTTGATACACTACACAAGATCAAGTAAGGTACTGGCTGCACCTGTGTTGTCCAGAAATGTTGCACAGGTATGTAACAAACAGTGTCCAGTCCAGAGTTGACTGAATAAGCTACCAGGCCTCTTGGTGCAAGCATGCTGCTGTTACTGTTTAGGTTAGTGGACGAATCCGATTCCATTAGTTTAAACTAATTGGAGCTGTAGTAGATATCACTTGGTTTTTATTTTTCTGAATATCCTATGAGGTATATTAGAATTACACCTGTGTCCACTGATCCTTTGAAATGGTAAGAAACAGGCAATTAGACATCCAGTCTGACAAGATCACAGTTGAAGCAGGGACTCCATCTTTCTCAGTTAATGCATTTTCTAGAATATGCTGGTTGCTATAATAATAGTATAACAATCTAAGCAGGGTCAGAGACGCCACACCTTAATGTCCATAGAGATACGTGGTAATTGTTTCATAGCACCTTAGAGTGCAGTACAAGGAATTAAAAGTTATGGTTTTGAAAGCTGCAAGAGGAATATGGAATAAAAATATTTCTGCAATCTAGCATCTTTTGCATATCCATGGTCAGTCCTTTGAAGGGAAATATGGTCCCTTTTTGTCCATATGTTATATTCTTTATTACAATTAATAAGCCTACTTGTTTCCAGTACTTAGGCTTGTTTGATGTTAACAAGATACACTCTTATATAAATAGCATTTCAAATAAACATTTGTCTCTCACCATCCAGACCAGCTGGCGAGTTCTTTTATAAAACAAAAATACCTTGTGGGCTATGAGTTGAAATGCTAGTTCCACACACGTCTGTCTTGTAATCCGTAATGGACAAATTAAGAGGAATATAACACCACCAACAACAAAACATCTGCAGTTTAGAATGATTTTATCGTGATTATTAGATCTATAAAAGTTTTGAAGTGTAAAACATTAAGCTCAAAAGTAATTGATAAAGGGGGTTTTGTTTCAATAAAATGAAATGTATTGAGTACAAACTATTGCTTAATAAAATTAGAATAATATTCTCCAAAAACTGTCGTTTTTATTTAACTGATATTTGGAGTAATGTGAGAAGATTAGGAAATCATACCATGAAGCTCTGTTCGTTAGAAAAAGACTGAGAAGGACAATGGAAGAGCCCGTTTCACAAGGAGAAACAGATTAGTAGACACGAGATTTAGAAAATGAGCCTGATTGAGAAAGGGCCAGTCACATAACACTGTATCACTTGCCTCTCAATTAATTTCAGGTAGCAGCCTGCTTGAAATGCTCCAGGTGGTCTAGGTCGTTCCAATCATCATCTTAAAAGTTGTGGGGTATATATATATATTCTTAACTTGTTATCACGTAACAAAAGAGATGAATGCACACTCCCCGGACCAGACTAATAGTCGATTCATTCATTTGTCCTCGAGCTTTTGTTCTAGGAGATATTGAGGAGTCCCTATGCCCACATGGATGTGGTACTATCATTCTGTTCCAGCAGAATGATATATAATAGATGCATATGCTTCCATGGTCAGTCATGTACAGTTTAGGACCCTCTCACAACATTTGGTGGCTTCTACGACGTATCTGTCCTCTCAAACAAGTAACTGTCTGTATCAGGAGTCCTGTTTCTTCTTCGCCAGTGATGGTCGTCCTGTGGTAGTCTCTATCTCAGATATATGCATAACAAGAACCATATTTTATATTTTATAAACGTTTTGAAATTGCATCTGCTTTTTCATTGTTGGAAATAATTTCCACCTTAAATGTTTTATAAAATGTATCAGCGGAACATATAAATAGTTTATTTAATATAATTAACTTTTCCTAGTAACTATATTGTTTGTTAACTTCGAGTCTAGGGCAAGTTTTTGGCACTCTTAGAGAAACGTAATATGACGATTACATGTGTCGAGTTATGTAATTTACATGTATAAATAACACAGTATTTGCTAGGCTGATCACAGCTTGATGATTAACGTGCCAGATTGTAGTACTGAAGTTCCGTGGTTCCAGAGTACCACCACAAAAAAAAAATGCACTGTGCACTTTGGGACAGTGACGTGTTATAAGAGTAACTGTTAAAGCCCACTATTCGATTTGAAAAGAGTAGCCCAAGAGGACATTGGGTAGTATTTACTAGCTGCTTTCCCTGTAGTCTATGGGTTCAAGATTATGGACGGCTAGCGCAGATAGCTCTCATGTAGCTTTATGCATAATTTAACAAATAAACAAGTTGTTTATCTAAGAAAGTTCATTAGTTTCCACGATGTTGGTAAACACACCTTATCTCGAGTTATTTCATTATACGCCCTCCCCCATTTAAACCCCTCAAATGCAGTAAAATCTATATTTTTGCAATGTTTTACTTATTTTACTGCTGCATTGCACTTGGTACTATTATATGTAAGTATTCAGGAGATAGCTATGTAAATATATTTTTCTAAACTGCAATTTATGTTTCATGTTATTGGCTAGTTCACATTTATGCAAACTAGGCATCTTATAATTCGTCATATTATCTGAAACGCAATTTCATAATTTAACCTATGCTCGTAAATAGTACAGATGGTTTTTCATCCTTTAAATTTATGATATTTCACTTCAATATTGAATATGGTCATCTCAAATATAAGGTATCCTGAACCCGATGTTGCATGTTTAAAAGGAAATTATTATCCATTAGGCTAAAGTCAGAGTTAATTGTCCAAACATATGGCAACACAAAGAGACGTAGGATGTGTTTCTTATATAGTGTAGCATTAATGGTGCCATTCTATAGGATTTTGGAGTTCACCACTGCCATATGCATCACATTGCTGTACGAAAATAGAGTTGGATCTGATTCTAGTTTTTCTCCAAATGATTTTACGTCTGTTATCTGGCAGCAGCACTAAGCATGATTCACTTATACAAACAATATTTTCCCCAGGTCGTTGTTCTACTGGACATATTCTTAGCATAACTGCAAATGATTTGTTATATATCTTGCTGTGAGAGGAAAGCACCTCAAAAAGAGTGTCTGATATACAACCCAGCCTTATGCAATAAGTTTCTAACCGTTTATACACTAACAAGGCGTACAATGCCAGCTACGGATATTCGAAAAAGTATTAGAGCAGGTACAATTGTGGCAAGCCATAATAGCCAAATAGTGATGTTCTATTTATTTGTAGTTGATGGTCTGCTTGTCCAAATGTCTTCTTAAATGATCATTCGTTTGTAAGCAGTTGCACACTTGCTAATTGCATGTTGCAACGTTTTTACCAAGTAACAATAGCGAAACGTTCAAGTGCCTTTTTTAGGTCTAAGCATGGTTCATGAAAAATAAGTGACAAGTGAAAGCTAAGGCACGATTGTATGATTGACTGAACGCACAACTATTTGAATTTCATATTACATGTTTTACAAGCATATGCCTGATTTATTATAACAATGACTTGAGGGGAATGGTTGAAATCATTTTTTAAGAGTGGTTTTCCCTGCAAGAAGTATTACAATACAATGCGACAACTATTATAATACAAATTCCGATTATCTTTTAATTATTTTGTGCAGTTTTCCTCATTTGTAGCTTCGCCTCAAGTTCATAGTTCATTAGAAAGATGATCTATGTCCCATGTTACTCCACTAAACTCTTCATCGTCAATCTTGCTCATTGTGATAACTATTACTATGATTATTCAGTAATGTCCTTTGTAATAAGCTTCTGCATATAAGAGCAAGGCCATTCTTAGACCAGATATTTCACAAGCTTTTTACAAGTCATTTAATGTACACGGATATAAACTTTACAAACGACAACAACAAAAACTCCAGAAAAGCTCCAATGGAGGATTAACAAGTCGAATGAGATTTCTGTGACTTTAGTTCTTTCCGCTATTTGTTTTACGAAAGAAGATGCTGATTTTAAAATGTGGCCGAAAACTGTGAACCTTTATTTAGCTTCAAATTCTTGCTTATTATTTTGCTAATGGTACTAAAATAAATACTCAGAATATCACAATGATTAAAATTTTGGGTCGGGGGATTCTCTTTTGTAATCATAGCTGTCACTTTGGGAATGAGTATGATGTCCAAATTGGATTAAAAAGTAGTTTCGGAGACCATTACTGTACAAAAATCTCTGCTACGAGACTTATTTACAATTCAATGGAGAATACTGAAGGCTCCGTTCGTCAAAATGATGTCAACATCGTTGTACAAACACTTGTCTTTGGAAAAGGACTGTAACATATTCCTTCAGCCATAATTCTACCGATGAAAGCATTACTATGTTGAATGATTGGGATATCACAGTGAACCAAATATATAAGTGATAAATACATGGCTCGTATCGCCAAGCCATTGCATTAGCATATAAAAATTGTTCTTATAAACCCTCTAGAGGCGTTTTAAAATGTAAATCTTTTCAGATTAAGGGTGAAAGAATATAAAACTTTGTACACAACAGAGACTTGGTTCTTCGCTCTGTGGGTATAGTAAGGTTAATATAGGTTATTTGTAGTTAAGCCTACATATGGCCTGGCATGGTCATGTGGTAAGGGTGCTCGACTTAGAACCTGTGGGTCGCGAGTTCGAATCCACGTCTCACCAAACATGCTCGCCCTTTCAGCCGCGAGGGCGATATAATATGACGGTCAATACTACTATTCGTTAATAAAAGAGTAGCCCAAGAGTTGGCGATGGGTGGGGGGTGACTAACTGCCTTCTCTCTAGTCTTTCACTGCTAAATTAGGGACGGCTAGTGCAGATCGTGTAGCTTTGCGCGGAATTCAAAACAAAGATAGTTAAGTCTACACAGCATTAGAGTATTAGGTTATTTAATGTGCCATGTGCTACAAGAAACGATATTAGCTTTATAACAGTGTTATATTACTCACAAACAGAATATATTGTTGATATTGTTAATTAATAAGTTCAAAGATACACAAAGAGCTATCTGTGCTCTGCCCATCACGGGTATCGCATTCCGGTTTCTAGCAGTGTAAGTCCGCAGACATACAGCTGTGTCACTGGGGGCTATAGGAAGTGAAAAATACAAAATGTCATAGGGTCGTTCGACTCGTTATAGTCATCCTTCATCGAAGAGAATGAAAGAATGAAAATGAGAAACCTTCTGATTCTATTTAATCATTTAAACCAACTTATATTCACAAAAAATAACTTCCAATAATTTTTAAAATAACTCACGTTAGCTTCACATACTACATATATTTCTCCGCAACGACCTTAATCCCAACTAGTTTGGAGGCGGCCGTTATTATTGTACGCCAAAATTTTTTACATCCGGGGCAGCGGCCTATACGTATGGTAACTATACATGACAAGCTTATATAGATACGGGGAGTCGAGCGCCTTAACCACCAAGCCTAAGTTGAAAAACCACATTATCAGTTTAGAGGTCTAACTGAATAATGTGTTTTTGTCAAAGAACTAATCTGCATCTTGGGTCTCTAATAATCAACTTTATATTTCTAGCTTTTCAGTTTCTCTTCTCAAATAGACAATTCATACAAGAAGATTATATAATCATAATAAGTTTGAACATCTGTATCAAGTCCACCCTAATTATTTTGCACTCCCGAGAAAACGGCCAGGCATGGCCAGGTGGTTAGGGTCCTTGACTCGCAAATTGCGGGTCGCGGGTTCGAATTCCCGTCCTACTAAACATACTCGCCCGTTGAGCCGTGGGAGCGTTATAATGTGACGGTCAATATCACTATTCGTTGGTAAAAGAATAGCTCAAGAGTTGGCGGTGGGCAGTGATGACTAGCTGCCTTCCCTCTATATTTTCACTGCTAAATTAGGGACGGTTAGCGCAGATAGCCCTCGTGTAGCTTTACGCGAAATTCAAAACAAACCAGAGAAAACGTCTAAAACTTCAAACCTCTCTTCGTAGCATAACTTAAAACCAGGAATCATTGTAGGAGGATGTGGCTAAAATTATCGTTAGTCTTATTGTAACGTAATATCATCTCTATTATTAATTAATTATTTTATTTAATATAACGTGTTTGCACTCTTTTCAACATTTTGGTATCCATCCTATAGTAAGACGACTTTGCACACGTAAAAAAATTAAAATCTCGTAAACAGAGTCGTTTTAAATCATAACGCTCAATAAAAAAGTTCCCGTAAAAATTAAGGCTCAAATCTAATTTTCGTTTAGAATTTTTGCTGTCCTTAGTGATATACATTCAAATGAAAGAAATATAAATGAGAAATTCATGCTCTGGCTTTGCATGGAAAATATAAACACACTTGTGACAAGAAGGTCCGTGATGTTTATTATTAATTAATTCAGTTGTTTTAACCACCAAGGTTTACGTTAGGTTTATATGACCAGGGAAGAGACTTGTTTCGTCTGAGAATCATCTTTAATAGTGGCGAGCGTGGTATAGTGGTTAGCGATGCCGGACTGGGAATCCAGGGTCTGCATCCCATTACCGCAAAATCGTGCTCCGCACCGTGGGCACATTGTAAGAGTGACGATCACATTCCACTAGAGTAGCTTAACAGTCGGAGGTGAATGCTCTTTTCTAGCTGCTATCCATCTAGTGGATCACTTCAAAATTAAGGACGGCTAACGCAAGCAGATAGCCTATGAGTTGGTTTGCGCGAACATTCGAAAACAACAACAGCAGCCCTTCTGTTTTATGAAAGAGCCAATACGTGTTAAGTACATAGCTTGCTCTGATGGGGAGTTAATATTAATTACTAATGTAGTCTTCTCCTGTTGACGCTTTGGTTGCACGATACGCTCAAGGACCAAGAAGGTTATATTGTTGTTGATACAGCTCTTCTGTTTTATGAGCGAGATAAGACTTGCTAAGTACATAGTTTGTTAAGTTGATATTATCAGACTATTTCAAAAGGTATGTGAATAGAGAAAACAGAGGACAGTGAACCTTATCTAAGTACATAGTTTGTTAAGTTGATATTATCAGACTACCTTCAGAAGGTATGTGAATAGAGGAAACATAGGACAGTGAACCTTACCTATAAATATTTGTTTACTGCATTTCATTCGTAAAGAGCTTAAACTAAGTATTCACAAATTCCTATTAATAAAGAGTTAGACTCGAAACACCTTGATGTAACTAATTCAAATTTCGTTTGTTATTTTCATATAATCTACAAATAATTGAATATCAATGAACGTTACTACATGTTTGTTTTTGCATTTGAGAAATTTATTTTTTAAACTAAACCCTTTCTTTGTTTAACCTATATTTCACTGATACTAATATGATTAGTAATCTAATATCATAACCGTATAAAATACTTTCTTTTTTATTTTCTGAAAAAGGTTGTTGCCCTTAAGAACAATATATTGAAATGGATTCAACTGTAATGCCTTTTAAGCTAAGACAAAAATAAAATTTCTTTTTTTATTCTCTGGAAAAGGTCGTTGTCCGTAAGAACAATATGTTGAAATGGATTCAACTGTAATGCCTTTTAAGCTAAGACAAAAATAAAGTTTCTTTTTAAAAACTTGCTTCTTGAGGTGTGTCTAGTATGATCATTTTGATTAAACTACTACACACACTGCAATTATTTAAATATACCTTCATTAAAAGACAAATATGATTGTAAAAGTCACTTAAAATTTTTGTTATCCACTTTAATTCCATTTCTTGATAAAGAAGATTATATATTTCCTTTAATCAACTGACATTTTGTGTTTGCTACATAATTCTTAAAGTAATCGCATAAACAAAATAGTATATACATTTTTAATGATGTAAACCAAAACGCTGAGTTTTGAATTATACTAAAAGTTGCGCAATTAAATATGTATTTTAATGTCTCATTCGAGTGTGATGAAAATGTTTTCTCAAAGGTATGGTTAGGAATCAGTAAGAAAGACAACAGAAGGGCTGATTATTGTGCTAGTGCCTTTTTTTTTCAATTTCTAGCCAATGATGTACAAACGAAGAATAGAGAGACAGCAACTTTAAACATAAAGCCCCTGATATTAAAGCTACGAGTACCATAGAAAAACAATGTCATATAAAGATTGAAGAATTAAGATATAATGAAACGGCTAGAACAGTTAAAGGTTGATAGTTGAAGTTTAGTAAGGGAATTGTTTTTCAACGCTTTTATTTTTAGATTTCTAGAAATGTACTTTGTAACACTGAAAGAGTGGGAAAACGATTGAGTGCATATAATACTCAACTCCAAAAGACTATTGTGGCGCTGTCTTTAGAGAATACAATACATAAAACATTAATGTATTAGTAATGATTAATTTCTCGATCATATCAAGATGGTAACATTTTTACTTGGCAACTTGTATTAACATTATTTATTAATATATTATCAATGTGCTTCAAAATGGATGACTGCTCTTGGTTGATACACCAGAATATTTTGTTTTGTAATGGTTTATTAATTTGAAAATTCTAACAAGTTAATTGAGCTTATGAAACCATGATCACACCAGATAAGAACCCAAAAATGGTAACAGATGTAAAAATGAAACAAAACAATAACGATGGTTAAAATAAGGCGCTATGGTTGTGTATAGAAATACAACAACACACAACAAAAACTAGTTTATTAGAAAAAAACAAACAAAAACAATTAAACAAACAATAACAAAAGGGTTGAAATGATTATTTGTAAGTTGATGGTATTAACAACACCAGAGTTATCCTTCTAAGGACAATAAATATCTGATCACAAATACCCCATTACGATTATAAATTCTAAAACAAACCTAAAACTAGTTACCTACAAATTAATATAATTTCATTTATCATAAACAATACTCTGTAGTTTTGACTAGAATACACTGCAGCTGCTGCGGTGAGCAAGATGTTAGCGCAGAGCTATGAATCCGAGAATGTACGGTTCGCATCCCGTTGCCGTACAAAGTAGTCTGAACTTTGGGGCTTTGATTACTGTAAGAGTGACGGTCAAGTCTAACTATTTGGCTAGATACGAGTAGTCCATAGTTGACTAACTATTTGGCTAGATACAAGTAGTTCATAGTTGACTAACTATTTGGCTAGATACGAGTAGTCCATAGTTGACTAACTATTTGATTAGATACGAGTAGTCCATAGTTGACTAACTATTTGATTAGATACGAGTAGTCCATAGTTGACTAACTATTTGGTTTGATAGAGTAGTCAGTCTATAGTTGACTAACTATTTGGCTAGATACGAGTAGTCCATAGTTGACTAACTACTTGATTAGATACGAGTGGTCCATAGTTGACTAACTATTTGGCTAGATACAAGTAATCCATAGTTGACTAACTATTTGGTTAGATAGAGTAGTCAGTCTATAGTTGACTAACTATTTGGCTAGATACAAGTAATCCATAGTTGACTAACTATTTGGTTAGATAGAGTAGTCAGTCTATAGTTGACTAACTATTTGGCTAGATACAAGTAGTACATAGTTGACTAACTATTTGGCTAGATACGAGTATTCCGTAGTTAACTAACTATTTGGCTAGATACGAGTATTCCATAGTTAACTAACTATTTGGCTAGATACGAGTATTCCATAGTTAACTAACTATTTGGCTAGATACGAGTAGTCTGTAGTTGACTAACTATTTGGTTAGATAGAGTAGTCAGTCTATAGTTGACTAACTATTTGGCTAGATACAAGTAGTACATAGTTGACTAACTATTTGGTTAGATAGAGTAGTCAGTCTGTAGTTAACTAACTATTTGGCTAGATACGAGTATTCCATAGTTAACTAACTATTTGGCTAGATACGAGCAGTCTGTAGTTGACAGAGAGTGCTTTTGACTAGCTGTCTTCCGTCTATCAATTCAAAACTGAGAACGGAGAGCACAAAAACCTTTGTGTAGCTTTCTGCCAATATCTGAATGTAATAGAGTCCAGTCCAGCTGACACCTTTATATTAAAGGCCTCGAGGCCTTTACATTTCTGAACTGAAATCCCTAATGGGCAAATTAAAAAGAATGTAAACAGCAAAAACAAAAAATAAACAAGACTTCTGAAGTTAAGTGTGAATACTTGAAGTTTAAAACATTAAAGTCAAAGTAATTGACAAGGCAGGTTTTCATTTGATAGATTAAATTGTATAAGAAATAATTATTATTTTCAATCAGAAGTAGTGTTATGAGTAACTCTAGCAGAAGTAATGTTGTAAATAACTCGAATAGAAGTAGTGTTATAAGTAACTCATATAGAAGTAGTGTTATAAGTTACTCAAGCAGAAGTAGTGTTATAAGTAACGCAAACAGAAGTAGTGTTATAAGTAACTCAAACAGAATTAGTGTTATAAGTAACTCAAACAGAATTAGTGTTATAAGTAACTCAAACAGATGTAGTGTTATAAGTAACTCATACAGAAGTAGTGTTATAAGTAATGCAAACAGAAATAGTGTTAAAAGTGATTCAAGAATAAGTAATGTTATAAGTAACTCAAACAGAATTAGTGTTATAA
This sequence comes from Limulus polyphemus, assembly GCF_000517525.1. Lineage (NCBI taxonomy): Eukaryota > Metazoa > Arthropoda > Merostomata > Xiphosura > Limulidae > Limulus > Limulus polyphemus. The sequence continues at coordinate 441,285 of NW_013665966.1, read as the reverse complement.
GTAACGCAAACAGAATTAGTGTTATAAGTAACTCAACCAGAAGTAGTGTTATAAGTAACTCATATAGAAGTAGTGTTATAAGTAATACAAACAGAAATAGTGTTAAAAGTGACTCAAGAAGAAGTAATGTTATAAGTAACGCAAACAGAAGTGGTGTTATAAGTAACTCAAACAGAATTAGTGTTATAGATAACGCAAACAGAAGTAGTGTTATAATTAACTCAAGCAGAAGTAGTGTTACAAGTAACGCAAACAGAAGTAGTGTTATAAGTAACTAAAAAAATTAGTGTTATAAGTAACTCAAACACGAGTAGTGTTATAAGCAACTCAAACAGAATTAGTGTTATAGATAACGCAAACAGAAGTAGTGTTATAATTAACTCAAGCAGAAGTAGTGTTACAAGTAACGCAAACAGAAGTAGTGTTATAAGTAACTAAAAAAAATTAGTGTTATAAGTAACTCAAACACAAGTAGTGTTATAAGCAACTCAAGCACAATTAGTGTTATAAGTAACTCGAGCAGGAGCAGTGTTATAAGTAACTCAAGCAGGAGCACTGTTATAAGTAACTCAAACAGAAGTAGTATTATAAGTAACTGCAGGACACACAGTGTGTTATTAACAGGGGATGATAGTTTAGCGATTTCCACTTACTGTAGTTCAGACTGTGGTAATCCAAACTATCACATATTTTCAGAGGATGTGTTATACTGGACCCTTACTTCACATACCAAATTTCAAGACAATCTATTAAGAAACACACGAGATGTAAAATCTCCAATTTTAATGGAATTTCTTCGTATTTTTTTTTTGCACCGAAAGTACGGACACTTTATTTGACAGAAAAACATATTTAACTTTTATGGATTTTTTCAACTTTGGTACATTGATAGATCTTTATAACCTACAACTAAGTGTCAAATTTGGTGTAAATATAAGCCACATGTGCAAAAGTATTCAAGAAAAACCACTCAAATTTGATCAAAATGTTTGCGCACACGTACGCAAAGTGTCACGTGAGCTATCGGTCTAACATTTTTAGTACAGCTTCACCTAAGAGCAAAGGTGGACCATTTTTAGTTTTTTATCATTCGGATTAAAGACGGCTGATTTAGAGCAGCAAAACTATATGGTGAAAGTACGTGCAGATACACAAGTACTTATTAGGCCAAGCAAACTAGTTAGCAGTTTCTAGCTCAAGTTTTCACAAGAATCATATGAATGAACGGTTATTATTCAATAGTCATTGCCAACTTTTCAACCCAAATTTACTAAATTTTATGAAATCCTCCTAATTAAGAGTGTTTAGCGTCACATGATATTAGCTTAAGCAATTAGCATAAATAATGATGCTTGATACGGTTGTACCGATTGCATAGGGGGGGGGAGGAAGACAAATGACAAGAAACTGTTAATATAGGTTCAATGGCCTTACTATAACGGAAGCTATTAACACTGTTTTAGAGAGGAAAAACTACTACCATATATTTTAAAAAATTCTGGTTGGTTCTGTAAAGTATAGATCTGTTCTGAATAATAGGGTTGTGATCCTAAAGCTAATATTGTTTGGTTACTATTGAGTGTCACATTTTTACTTGCTGTGTTTAGTTGGTGTGTATTGACAAAAAGTCATGATATCTAATCAAAAACTCCTGAGGTGTGAAAAATGGTGAGGCCAAAAAGTGATGAGTGTGCGACTTAAAGGAATGAAATCAAAATTGGTAGCTACACTTATAGCATTGATAAGAATTTTACAGCAAATATTCATTAATTAGTTAGCTAGGCCGCATATTTTGTTTTACCCACCATCATGCCACAAGTTGAAAGAAAACGCAGCCTCGCTAACTAATGAATGAACATTTGATGTAAAAGTTTGGCCGCCAATTTTGATTTAATTTCTTTAAAAATATTTGATTAAATAAAATAACCAATAAAAAAAACAACATCAAAAAATGTTGAAAGAAGAATGAAAGCGTATAAAAAGTATTAAATCCTTTTTTTTGGCCGCACCTTTTTTTCACACCTAGGGTGTTCTTGATTAGATCTGTATTAACAGGAGCGACTTTTTAATGTTTCGGCCATTAGACTTAGTATTGTTACATGTACCAAATTTTTACAGTTAATCCACATAACTTTATACTGCTAACTGATGACACTCAAGTCTTAAACTTCTCAGTTAACATACACGACTAGGATCTACTGGAGATGACACGTCTAACCCTTCTCAGTTAACATACACGACTCGGATCTACTGGTGATGACACGTCTAACCCTTAACAGTTAAGATACACGACTGGGATCTACTGGAGATGACACGTCTAATCCTTCTCAGTTAACATACACGACTGAGATCTACTGAAGATGACACTTCTAACCCTTCTCAGTTAACATACACGACTGGGATCTACTGGTGATGACACGTCAAACCCTTAATAGTTAACTTAAATAACTGGGATCCGTTGGGACTGACAGGTTTGTCACCTCTCAGTTAAACATACATGAGTGATGTTTGCTGGTGGTGACACGTCTGATAGTTTCTAATACCACACTTGTGTTTAAGCTGCTAGTTAATAGTCATGTAACATCTTTCTGGTGATCCATATCACTTTGATACTTTTGTTAGTGACATTATTCAAATAAAACTTTGTCTTAAGAAGGTAGAAATTAAAGATCACTTCTCACAGAGCAATATATTTATGTATGTTTTACCTAAAGACGTGAATATTAAAATCATAGGTTAGCACACTTAAAAACAAAGAGAAAAAAAATTACAACTTTCGGTAAAAGTTGACAAAGTAAAAAGTAAAAAGTTTGAAAATATATTTTATAGATTACGTTGCACCTTCAGACTGTGAGACTTGTGAAATTGAATTTTTTTTTACTCAAAACCGATATAGTTTTGTGACTTCTTACCTGTAAATAACATTATAATTTTGTTCGTGCTAGGCTTATACTGTTTCAAAATACAAATAATTGAGACAGCTCGAGTCCAGACAGGTAAATACAGATTGTGGAAGTAACATTCCTACTTTCCTATTGTTGAACAGGCGATGTTAGGAAACTGTTCGAGACATGCTCATGCTTTTAGTATGGCAAAAGAAAGCGCCTTTTTGACCACAGACTCGACCTTGACAAATCCAACTAAGACTAATGAAGACGAATGTTGCTTGAGCACATTTGGTCGTTAAGCCGGAAAGCTTCATTATAAAAAGTGCTAAATGGACGGACTGTTTATCTATCCTTCAGGCGACACGAAAGATATTTCACGATTTTACTAATTGCATCCTTCCGAGTTCAAAGATAACCAATACTAATTACAGAGTGGTAAACCTATCCTTACGAAAAGAAAAACAAATATTTGTGTAAGACAGTGTGAGTGAGTTAAACGGCAAAAATGATGTACTTGTGTTTATGGCAGAGATACTAAGGCTATTTACTACCATCTTTAATTTTGAACTGTTGACCAGAGGGAAGGTAACCAGTCAGCAGCATCCTGACTTTCACCATCCACGCTAAAGGATTGATTGCCACTCTTATAACTCATTCACAGCTTAAAATATAATATATTTGGATTTGTCAGGGCAAACACCATTTTCACAAACCCACAATTATAATTCATTATATATATTATATTTGTGAAGTAGCAATCGATGAACCCTGTATTACGTAATATCAAGTAATAATTGTTTCATTACTGAACTAAAAACTACCATTATTAATCAACAACTGTTGTTAAGCCATGAAATATATTTCAAATTTCAAAGTATTAAATGTTCCATTAAATATACAGTAAATGTGAATGTGCTTTCAAGGTCTGTTATAAAAAGCTTCACCTATCGATTTTGTGTGAGTTTTTTGTTTATTATATTACGGATTAGGGATGGTGCATTTTCATTTTGGCGAATTAACTATGTGTCACTTTAAAAATTGAATCTTCTTAGCATCTATTAGATTAATGGTCAAACTTTTTAAGTTTAGGTTTTGATTAAACTAAAACTTTTCCTGCTTTGACTACATTTAGTGAGTTAGTAAAACTTCAATATTTGGTATTAATGTGTTAATTATGTTTATGTTATATAAGACCAGAAGGTCATTTTTACTATGAAGAATTGGATTTAAGAAACATTAGAAAAATTTATATATGAACTATTAATTTTTTATGTTTTTCCCGCTCTTCAATGTCACAAGTAGACGTAGTAAATTCAGTTCAAAATTAAAATCTAGCACAGCTGTGGTAGACAATAAGCATTTCAATGCTTAAGATCCGTTATTAGAATAAAAGCAAAGATCTAAAACTCGAACATTGTACAAAGATATATGCATTTTTTGCTTGGCACAAACCTGAAGACGTTTTGCAACTTTGTCTTACATTCCAAGCTTACGGTTTGGCAAATGAACTTCTTGTCTGAGCCAAAAGTAACGTAATTTTGTACATGGTTTGAGGTATATGTTTCGTAATGTGATGTTAATCTGGGGTTAGCATAAATGCTCAAGCCAACATTTTTTGAAGATTAGCATTCGTATTGAGAAGTAGTATTGAAGAGCAAAAACATATATTAACTCCAAAGAGTTCTTATTTTCGAAACGAATAAATGTTCATTTTAGGAGTGTCATAGAAAACATAGTTGTTTTAGAGGAATTGCAGCAACTTCTGTGTATTTAAGAGTATCCTATCAACTAAAGTGTTTCTCAGGTTTTCCATAACAGCAATAATGTGTAGAAAAATGTTGATCCTATTTTGTTCAAAAAAGTTAAGTTAATAGTTGTACCGGAGAAAAATTATTATACAGGGCTTACTTTAGCCTTAAAGTATCTATTTTAAGAGTGTCGCTACTGAGGTGTTGGTTTTCTGCAAATTGTTTAATACTTCAATAATATTAAATAATCTACTTTTTTATATTAGTTAAACTTATTGAATTGTCTGTGGGCTTCGTTGGAATAATTAGTTTTGCTAATGATGACAACGGCGCCACTATGTCAGCTGGTTTAATAACAATGTCTTAGTCATGTTTTAGTGAAGATGAGATTATCGTGTATTTTAGAATCGGCGTTAATGATTTGAATCACTTTATTCTCAATGGCAGTTATAAAGATTTCCAAGTGTGGTTCACTTTTGACTAGGGTGATAAGGTGGATTTCTTTTTTAATTGCGAGCCGTTGCGAGTATTAGTATTACTAGATTTTTTTGTGAATAAATTTTTGAAGTTTTAATCTGCGAGCAAATTCTTGCAAGTCGAAAATGATTTCGAAACTTTCCTGTTGTTAGGGAAAAAAAGGTTAATTTCAGCTGCAGATAATGTTTTGTAGGAGCGGTGTGATATGCAGGCATATCATGTTTTTTACTTATCTTTAGATATATAGGAATTTAAAAAATCGTTTATTTAGCTTGTATGCAGTTTTAACGTAATCACGTTGTCAAGAAATTCATTGAAATTGCCTTGTTCTGGTTACTTTGTTTATCTGTTTTCTATATTACATGATTTATATTCTCTCCGAGTGGATACTCCAGTAACATATAGTATCCGATATATAGTATAGGATAAGCGAGTTGAAGTTGTGTGAATGTTACAACCGACCAATGCTGTACAAAAACAAAGGTTATAAGGTTACGTTGTTGACTGGACAGGGAAATCGAGGTTACCTATTGAATTCAGGCGCTCTTTCTTAGTTCGTTTCTACCTGGAATTTTTCTATTATAGACATATTTTCAGATTATTTTATTCAGTTCAACAACACTTTTACCGAGAGAAAAACAACAACTACGAAAAACTGCGGAGCGAATCATAATCTAGTCGAAGTAATTGTATTTTCACGTGTTCAAGTACGTATGCTATGTTTACTTTTTGCTTCCTTTATGATAAAGATAAAGTTCATTTCGTCAAACTTTTCCAGTCTTATTATTTCACACTCAGGCAAGGAAAACACAATTAAATTATCAGGTTCATATTACTGCGAATCTGCTGTTATTACCAGATCTAACTATTTAATACTTTTTGGGAAATCTGTTTCTACCTGAAAATACCGCAGTGGTTGATGATATTCCCATTGATTTTTACTCTGAACTACCAGGTGGTATTTCATGGTATGATGTAAGCTTTACATTTTGTTTACCACTAGATTTATTTTAAGCTAGAATGGTCATGTGATTGAAAAATCCTTGACTTAAAGGGCATTGTGACCCTTGCTTTTCGAGTCACCGAGGGGATTGTCTGATATTTCAAGAAAAACAATCCAATAATCTTATCTGAGTGGTCAGAACTCTACAGACCATTCTTCTCTGTGCACGGTAGATTCTTGCCTATGTACCTGGGAAGTATGCTAATCCTATGAGTAGTTAGGGAGTTGTATTTCTCCTGAGTGTATATGAGATAAGTAGTGATAGCAAGAATATTAATCCTGGCTGAATAGAGTTTTAGTTGAAAAGTCTTAGTTTGTCCGAATTATTTATTTCCTGAAATGAAAACTGAGTTAAGTTTGATGGTTTCTAGATGGCAATACCGTCGATACAGTGGCATAGCTTTGGAGGTAACCGAAGAAGGTTACCAAAGGGATTCATGTGGGAGCTGGAGGCAATCTGTTATAAAGTACTAGAGTATTTGATATTATGTAAAATTAACATACGTCTGTAACAATATATGTATAGAGGGGCATGCAAAAATGGGGCAAACAGGAGCATGGGCTCTACAAATAACTGTATGTATATAGACTCAGTCATTTTGATTAACCTTGTTACGACCATGCAGTTATGAAATGGTGAATGTAATGCTTTTTATTTCCACGCATATAATGCACGTAAGTTTGTTGATATGGTTTATATATAAATATTGTGTATTTAAAGTACTCCCATGGCAGTCAAATTGAAATTCCTGCACACACCCCTGTATGTGTATGAATTAATATATATGTGTGGGGTCTTCCACACGTATGTAATCATTACATAAAGTAATTCACGAGTGTTATATAACACAAATGAATATACTCATTACACAAAGTAATTCGGGAGTGTTATATAACACAAATGAATATTACATATAGTTGGGAATATTTTTTAATCTACCGAGTCTATTGCTTCTATAAACGTTTTCAAGTTGTTTAGAGCGTTGCCTCAAGCAGTACTTTAATTGTTTGCTTGAATTTCGCACAAACCGACACAAGGACTATATCTTCTAGCTATTCCCAATTTTGAAGTTATAGATTAGGGAACAGACAGAAAGTAATCACACCTTCAACCATTTTCTTGAGTTAATCATTTCATACCAAATAATGGGATTTGACCATCACTCTTATAACGCACCCACGGCCGGCCCAATAGTTTGAAGCCACAATTTCTTTGTTTTAGGCGGTAAAAGGAAGCGAACCATACAACCTAAACTAGACATTTGGGCTGTACTCAGTCCAATACCTCAGTAAATAAATGTTCATATAAGTAATGTAATTTTAAAATCATATTCTAGGGAATATGTGTGTGTGTGTGTGCGTTTCAAAGAAAAAAATGCAATACAATAATCGTTTGTTTCATCACTTTTTTGTTTTATTAAATAACAAGGCAAACAACAACAACAATAATAATAACGGGACAAAGAGCATCCAAGAAAGTAGAACATCCATACTAGTACGCCAGTATGGATTCTAAATATACTCTTTCCCTCACTTCAACCTAGGAAATATATTTTGGAGTTCGCAGACACCGATGAAAATTACGTACCTGCTATTACTTTAAAACACCCTTTAAATTATTTTTGGTATAATTACTTTGAAGACGGCTCTTGTTCGTTTTCTTTTCGCGGCCTTGGAATGTTCGGGGATCTACAAGAAAGTACTAAACTCATGGAAAATGATGCAATTTATTAGTAGAGAGTTGAAAATGAACCTTTTGAGATGTAATTAGTATCATGAAACGTGCTCTGTCAAGTGAGATAACGGGCTAAAAATATGTCAAAATTGTGTGAAAGAGCAGAAACTTGCGTTTATTTGGCAGTTGTTAATTTACAAGGTTAGAAAGAGTAATATTGCACAATTAAATAGATATACCGTTTAAATTACACATATGCTATTTGCAGTACTATCTATGTAGTTCACAGTCGTGATTTGCTACAAAGCTTGGAAAAGGATGCTTGAAAGGAATATAGAAAAATATATGAATCTAATCTATTTATTGATAAAACTGGAAAGTGTGTAACATTAACATTCATGCCATTGCCTTGTCTTTTAATATAAAAAATATGCATATATTCGCAGAAAGGGGGGCGAAAGCCACCTGGAGGGGGTCACCTGTTTTAAACACTCACACCACTATACAGTAGTGTGTTGTCTGTCAGTCAGTCAGTAGACACGACAGTGATATCACATAAAGGACGCTTAACGTTGCACTTTGTACTGTCATGAATCACGAGAAGAATTATGCACTCTGTAGATTACAACGCACAGCATGACATATGAACTTCAAAATAAATAAATAAATATATCTGTTATTCTTAATTTTGGTTTTATTTACTCTTGAAACAAAACACTTTCGGGGACCGTGCGTAAGTACATCTAGTTTTAAACACGTGATCGTTATAGATGAAGAGGTTTTAATTTTGTGTTTGCTGGTATTGAGGATGGCTGGATTGTAGTTCGTGACCCGTTGTAGCAAAATCTCTCTACGTATTTTAGGGCCATGGGTGCGCTATAAGTTTGTTTGTTGAATTTCTTGTAAATCTACTCGAGGGCTATCTGCTCTAGCTGTCCCTAATTTTGAAGTGATATACTAGAGGGAAGGCAGCTAGTCAACACCACCAACCTATAAAATTTGGGCTACTTTTAACCAAAGAATAATGTAATTAACTGTCACATTATAACGACCCCACAGCTGAAAGGGAGAGAATATTTGGGAACAGGTTTCGATCCCGCGATCCGCAGTATGTGAGTCGAGTGCTCTAACCACCAGTCCATGCTAGGCTTGCGATATAAGAGTCACGGTCAACTTCGAATGTTTAATCAGCCAAGAATAGTCCAAGTGTTGGCAGTGGGTGCTGCTGACTGTCATGTCTGTAGTATAGCACCAGTTTAAAGAATTAGGGATGGCTATTCGCTCATAACATTTACGTAGTTTTGCGCAAAATTATAAAAAAGAGCAAACAATTTTTCGTACGAGTTTTAAAATTGGTCGAACTATTAACATTTGCTGAAAAAAATCCACTAACATTTTTTTAAGTAGGAACAAAATTTAGGGACTATATAGAAAATTACAATTAAACAAATTTTAGTATTAAAAACACGTCTAGCATCAACGATTAGCAACAATTACATAGTTTTTTAGACTATCGATACATGCTTGACCGTTAAAATCTTGATATATTATACAGAACTAAACATGAGGAAAATAAATGTTATTCAGAAAAATTTAAAACAATGTTTACTTTTACGAATAAAGTTTTCTACGACTAGGCTTAATAATGCTTTAGATAATTTCCCGTAAGCATTACACTCCCAAAGTAAATAATTAATTTTCAAACAAACTGCAGAGTATTTCACATTAAACATTTTTAAAATAAAGCGAATTAATTACTCGTAGCATTCTGCACAAAAATGCGAGTTAGAAAATGATTTTAAGATATTGTATATTATGGAAAAGAACTTATTATTCGTTTTGTTTTGAGAAATTTTAAACAGCTAAATACAAATCCTTAGAATAAAACTACTTGGCAAATATAGAACATAGTCTACTTTGAATCGATAGATTAAAAACTTCAAATAACTTTTGTATTCTTCCAAGAAGAAAAATACGGCCGTAGGGTAACACATCTATGTAAATAATACGATTTTGTTTGTCTGTCCGAAACTTTTTTTCGCAAATTTCTCGATCAAACGCTACAAATCTCATATCGTTAGAAAGGTCCTTGTCCGAGGAGTCCGGATTGCATGTTGGCTTTTCAGTTCAGAATCACCTTTCCTGTTTTTTGTTAATAAACTTCGATTTCAACTTTCGTTTTTTTATTTGCAAAGTATTTCACACAAACAACACTTAACCTGCATGTAATTTCCTTTAAAAATGAACATTACACTAAATACAATTGCTATGGGCTTTCTCGACATATTTAGGTCTAAAATACATATGCACAGTTCGTTCAAAACCATATATTTATCACTTTGTGGACACGCATTCAGACGTTCCTGCATATTCAGCTAAGTTTGCCTTCATTACAGCTTTACATTTACTTTACTTTGCAATAACTTAGCTTCGGCTCGTTTCATAGACTGCTATGAACACCTTTTATCTACTTTTTTCTTTAGTACGGGTTTTATTTTTGATTTTTAGGAGTTTCTTTGTTTCAATTCGTAAAACTGTGTTATACACTGAACGCTCATAAATGTTTCATACTTTGTACACTAATATAAATACCATTACTACACTTTATTGTTTACTTTACGTGTAGTTTTATTAAATAAAGTTACGTCTACGTGAGCTTATTTGCGTGACCGCATAACATTTTTTCAACCAGGATTTATCGATCTAACACATAACGCCTGCAAGAAAGTGTAGCTTAAATGTCATACGTCTAATTATATTAATAAAAAAAAACTACATCTAAAATCTCATAATCTTCACCTTTTCTTTTCCATAAACCTTGTTTTGAAATCAATCATAATTTCTTCATCAATTATTGATTATTCCTAAAACCTTACTTTTATTTAACCCACAACGTTCATTTCAGGAATTTCGCATTCCTTGATACAAAGTTTCTGACAAGAGATACAATAAAGAAAAAAAAAGTTCAGTCTCGTTAATCTTAACTGAAAGTTTTATCAAGTTTTTTATTCTTATTATTTCATGCGGCTGCTTCTGTCTGGTCACTACGACTTTAGCGTTTTGGTTAAAAAATGATGAAGCGCTTAATATAGTTTCAGCTCAGCACTGAAACGGCTTGACAAGTGTCCAGTTCGGCTTAAGGCCTGCTGATACAGTTTCACTAATATAAAACGACCCGATAATCACGACTCATCCCTCGTCAATAGAGATACCATTTTTTCACTTAATTTTCTAATAGCATGTTTACTGGTATATTTAATAACAGGTTAAGACATTCGTGTTATTAAAACAACGAATTATAACAAGTATAGTACATAACTTAGAGCTAACACACACACACTTCAGGATATACTTACATAAAACATATTCACGAATTGTTGTTTCAATAAAACTTTAGGCAGATTAGAGATATTAGGTTTGAGAACTTTAAAAGACTGCTGCCGTCTGTTGCAGAAAAATTATAATGTTTCGGTTTCTATACTGAGGTCTTCTTCAGATCCTGTTCTAGTTCTTAGACCTACTAATATCCATGATATATTTAAGTCATATCATTTACAGTTAATAGAATAACCTCATGCTGCTTAAACAGGTTTTACAAAGAAGTATTTCCTTATATCTGGAGACGTTATTAAAAATGTGAAGAATTCCTCTTATTGGAATAGAAAAATTAAAGGTATTATGAAATTAAAAAATAGCAAATTTCACATTGTGTACGATCAGTTAAATAGTAAGAAATGAGAACAATACAGTTCCATTTTGAAAATACAAAAATACATTTAAAGAAACTTATTGAATGTAGGCATACAGTGTACAATAATAAGCTCAGTAAGGAATATTAATATTTTTCAAATCAAAGTAAAGTTTTGTATATTTTGAATTCATAAAATTATAGAATTTAAGGAAATTGATTATTAACAAAATAAATAAAGGTAAAAAAGATCCAGTAATTAATAACTAGAGTGCATATTGAACAGGAGAAAACGGAAAATTATGAACTAAAAAAAAACGAAAATCGCCTTGTAACAGACTAGCATCTAGTCAACTAAAGAATCAAGCTTCTGATACTAACTTTTCCACGGTACCGCTGGAACTTTATAGCTTATTTAAAAAAAAGTCAGCATGAGTTGATGGAGTGCAAATACATTACTGAGGCAGTTCTTTGCCTTTTTTAAAATACAGCCTTTTCTTACATACCACAAAGGAATGAAGAAAAAAACACATTTAGAGCTTAGATCAAGCACTTGTGTTAAGTTACCTTTATAATGAGGGTCTAAATGGCGCCTTTAAGGTCACCCACGCATGACGAAGATCTAGGAGTAGGTTTTCACTGTCGCTGAACTAAAATCTGTCACTGCAATTTATGTTCCTGACTCCCTTCGGGATCACGGAGTACTACGTTTGAAATTATGTTCATATTCACACTCACAAGCTAATGGGACTAAACATGGCACACGTGCTCAGGTAGAACGGACGGGTGTCCTAACAGGTTTGTTTTCGGGTATTGACCCTCTTTGGGGTAGATATAGAAGTAATTGGGAATAATGAAGGCAATTGATCGGCACATTAACGTCTATGTGAATCATGACGGGCCTTTGAATCCAGCAGCTGGTCATGGATATTTTATGCTAGTACAGTAGCACAGGTCCCAGGTTCACACATTAAGGTCTATGTGAATCATGACGGGCCTTTGAATCAAGCAGCTGGTCATGGATATTTTATGCTAGTACAGTAGCACAGGTCCCAGGTTCACACACTAAGGTCTATGTGAATCATGACGGGCCTTTGAATCCAGCAGCTGGTCATGGATATTTTATGCTAGTACAATAGCACAGGTCCCAGGTCCACACTTTTTAAGTTGTTCCAGTAAAAATGCATCAAAATTAGGAAGATTAATCTTAGGAAAAGCAGAAGATCGAATAAAATTTAATCCAGAACCAAAAAGCTTCCAGGGCCTTAAGGTGAGCCCCGGACCCATCCAGTAATGTGTGTACCTGTGACGCATATCCCCTTCCTTTCCCTCGGTCAAATATACCTTAGGACCCCCAACTTTTACTTTACCTCCAAATCCTCTGTAGTAATAATATATAGTCTTTGAATGACATGAATTACTGGTAGAAACTTAACATGATGTAGAATATATAATAGTATGGTGAGAAAATGAGATAATTTATTGTAATTTTTACTTATAAACTGTAACCCGTTTAGTATGTCTATACTGAAGCACAATTAAATAGTTTATGTTACACGGTATACCAATCTTTAAAAAATCATTTATTGGATATGATATTATCGTCATTGTTCTCACTAAGGTTTAACGTTTTGTACTATAGCTCGAATCAGCCACAGATTTGATTATTATTCTAGCTAACGCGCTTGTTCAACATATTATAAACTGATTTTTCCGGTGCACTCATTGTACAATATATGTATATATATATTACAAAGTTTTCCATCTGTCTATCTGATGTTGTGTCTTGGCATTGCAAGTTGTTGTGAGGAATTAGCTAGACAAATTTCGATGAAATCTGGCAAAGGAACTCAAGAGATCGAATTTAAATGGGTAAGCAATTAGACGAAAGGCTCAAATTTGGCAGCCATTCCAGGTTTTATTACTTGAAGCCGACGACAAGCGAAAGTGACTTTTAATGCCGCGTGTAACACGGGCACCTTTGCCGATCTCTCATATTCAGCAGGCATGCGTGCGAATGAAGTACGTCATCCTGCCATCCTCGTGAAGCCAATGAAATAAATGCTGCACAAGGCGCGGGTACACGTGTTAGTAAGAAATATAGTATATCATGTGAAGTGAAACGTTGGTATTCTCAACATGAACGACACTTTACGCGACACATGGACTAAACGACCAGCTCACAAATCCCTATGGTTGAAGCTTAGCCTCCTGTAACTTAAATCTTCTGAACAGAGCGAGGGCAATCAGTCAACAGCACCCACCGCCTATACGGCTACTCTTAACCAAATAGCACAATTGCTTGTCATACTTATATCATATTGCAGCTCAAACCTTAAGCCTTCTGATTCGCAGACTGGCACGCTAACTATTAAGCTACGTAAGGACCGTCAACTTACATTTTTTTAATATTTATTGTAAATGTTTGTCAACGTTTTGTCTATGAAGTTACTGTGAGACACGTACACCTTTGTAAGTTAATCAAAATCAAAGTTATACCTAATCGTACATCTTGTAAATTATTTTCGAATCTGAATGTGATAGAGAACAGAAATATCTACCAACTTATAAATAATCCTTAATGACTCTTGCTCAACCTTTTGTTTTTTAAGTGCGAATTTGAAAATTAAATTTTGGTAAAAGGCTAGAATCCAAATGTATATATCAATGAAAGTTTCCATTTAACTTATCATGTATGGGTTTCAACTTTAACTCAAATTATACAGACACATCTTTTTGATTTTCTTGGAGACACCAGAGATAACAGTTATAGATTTACTGTTGCTCTGGCATTTTTTATTCTTTGGATCGAACGAGATATTAATTTGGGGAAGTGAAATCTGATGGTATCTTGTCTCGTGAAGCACGTGTAATGTACTAAACGTGCCGAAACCGTCAAAGTGAGGACAAACCGATATTGTTAGCTCATGGCTCGCTTGACAGCAAAAAGTTATATTTATCTAGTTATGGTCGTTCCAGCACCAATGATGACTAGTTATGAATTATTTTAAAGCCGGAGCTGGTTAAATAACAATCTGTATATGACGCTCGCAGTTATTATTATTTATTTTACATAACTTTTATGGCTGTTCCATTTGTGGTTAATATAGAAAATTAATTTTCAAAATTCGTTTTCTGCTTGTTATTAGTTTTTGGTTAATTATTAGTTGTTAACATATATGGATATAAAGTTACCGAAACCTGCGTTTATATGAAGTTTTAGGTAATGTTATATTAATAAACAGCTCCCAAAACATAACAAAAACGTCACGTATTAATTAAGCAAACATGATATACGTGATCATTAATCAAAGTTACGCAAACAATATCGAGTAAAACGTAGTTAACTATTCGATTAAGTAACTTTCGGAAACGAGAAAAAAGGCGTAGAATTTTATTGTTAAAAGAACATTTTCATTCTAGCAAGAAACATTAATCTAGACTGAATGCTGAAATGGAAATATGAAAACTTTACAGCCTACTTACTTTGTTTTCCTTCGTTCATATATTTTTTAGTTTTTGTTGTAATTTTCCACACACGATTTGGTCTATTTGTATGTTGATCTCAAAAGTCCGCATTAACTATTTTTCAAAAGGAGACTTGTAATCAGATCGCACGAGTTAAATATGCTATGATATTTCACATATAATTAAAGCATTTATAAATTCCACATATTTTTATTTAATTAAAACATATGTTGCAAAATAGTGATTTATTTTCATACCATTCTTTAATTAGTATGAAATTATTTTGTTGGCATTGTTATTTTTAGTGCCAAGTTACACAATGGGTTACCTGCGCTCTGTCCATTGTGGGAAGAATTTTTGTTGACATGGTTAGTAGCCTGTATATCTAATGATCTGTTAGTTATGGTTAATAGCCTGTATATCTAATGATCTGTTAGTTATAGTTAGTAGCCTGTATATCTAATGATCTGCTAGTTATGGTTAGTAACCTGTATACCTAATGATCAGTTGGTTATGGTTACTAGCCGTACAGGTTACTAACCATAACTAACTGATCATTAGACATACAGATTACTAACCATAACTAACTGATCATTAGACATACAGATTACTAACCATAACTAACTGATCTATAGATATACTATAACTAACTGATAATTAGATATACAGGCTACTAACCATAACTAACTGATCATTAGATGGTTAGTAAACTGTATATCTAATAATCAGTTAGTTATGGTTAGTAAACTGTATATCTAATGATCAGTTAGTTATGGTTAGTAACCTGTATATCTAATGATCAGTTAGTTATGGTTAGTAACCTGTATATCTAATGATCAGTTAGTTATGGTTAGTAACCTGTATATCTAATTATCAGTTAGTTATGGTTAGTAAACTGTATATCTAATGATCAGTTACTTATGGTTAGTAAACTGTATATCTAATGATCAGTTAGTTAGTACATTATTTTCCTAAAACTATGAACATCATATTCTGCAAACAAAAGCCGCTTTGTGTAATAAAATCGAAAGAATCAAACAATACTTTTTAGTTTGAATTTACTTAAAACTTTATAGATAAAATAATGATTGAATTTGGATGATGCTTCTTAAAGTCAGGCACTTGTACCTGTGCGTTTGGGTTCAATGTATATTACACCACAATTCAAACGTACTGAAAATAGGTATTATTTCTATGTCAGTATGTGTGTATTTAGTTAGTTAATTTATTTTGTTGTAAGTACAAAGATGCACATTGGGGTATCTGTTCTGTACCCACCACGGGTATCGAAACCCCTTTATAGCGCTAAAAGTATTGAGACTTACTGCTGAGCCATGTATTCAGTTAATGTTTTCGATATTATTCTTTCTGATAATTTTGTTAAACCTGTTTCATATTAATGATTGCAGAAAGTTATGATGCATTTCCGATACCCTACGGCAAGTTAGATATTATTATAACAGAGTACAATCTAAAGGTTTGAATTACAATAAAATAAACTCACAGTTTGTTAGTTTGAATTAAATATGACTTGCTTTCTTTTAATCATCTTCAAACTTTTCAACGTCAACGAAGAGAAAAAATAACAGACATTAGTTGCTTGATAGTAACATTTTATGCAATTAAGAATCAAACTAAAAATAAGATAGACGATGAGCCTTATCCGAATATGACCAAGGCTCACAGAGGCGACATGAATGTGTTCAATAATCACAATGATGAATGATAAAGCGACTCCTGCCCATACTTCCATTTAAAGTTAACCGAGAGCATGAAGTAATGTCACGTGTTAGAAGTCACGTCATTTCACCTTAGCTTATTATCTGAATTCCTTCCTAATGGTAAAGAAGGAATGAACGTTAGGACAACCCCTTATTCCGCCTTACGGCTCATGCTAAAGCAAAGTATTTGTACTGAAATAACACTGAGTCAAGACCTAGACGTTGTGGAACGAAGAGTGACAAAATAAGACACCGGAATATATAAATGATGGTTCATATTTCATCGCCAGAAAGTTTGCATAATGCTTCACTCCTTCATTAAGAACTGACTGAACTGACTATCATTAATCATCGCAGCCGTGATGAATGGTGAACCTAGTTTAAAGAATTTTTTTAAAAGTTTAATATGATATTATTATGCTGTTTTCTTAAGCTTAGAAATCATTCCAGGAAAAGGTCAGCGAAAATAACTAACACACTTTAGGAAAACAACCAACATCATCCAAGAGTACATATTACTCATGACCAAATATTATCGTCAGATAAACTTTTAGTAACTTAGAAAGATGAGTCCTTCGGTGGGTCAGCGGTAAGTTTAAGGATTTAGAAAGCTAAAATCCAAGGTTTGATTCCCAGTGTCTAATATAGCAGGTAGCCCATTGTGGCTTTGCACTAAAACAAACCAACACAGAAAGAGAACATACGATACAATTTAAGTATTAGCACATCCTTTCTTCATCGTTTATTGGGATAACTGTAGAAACTGATTCAGTTTATAACTTTATCAAATGTATTTCTCTTTATTGATTTGTAACTCAATGGTGAAGTCCTACCATAATACAGACAGCAAAATAATAAATTCACTTGAGAAAGAACGAAATAATAATAACACAACACGTTGTAGAGTTATTTCAACATTGTTTCGTAACACTTCTCTTTATTTGTACTCACATTCTAAAACTCTGGTGAACGCGGAATGCTAGATTCATTTCTTTTCCCTAGTTTAACTTTCTTTACTGGAGATATATGTTTGGTTGCTCATTTTTCAAATAATCTGTTGCTTTTTTTCGTTAATCAATTAAATATTTGATAAAACGTTCATAACATCGTTTTTATATACTGTCACGATTATGGTCGGAAAGCAGAATATTCTGATATTAAAAGACTAATTTAAAATAATAAAAACCCGGTTGTTTGTAATAATTTTAATTTCGAATAGTTATATGAAAATAGAAAAATTACTTAATACTCACGAGCAAACGATATTGTTGTATGTTTGTTTAGTGATAAACACAAAGCTGTACAGCGGGCTAACTGTTTTGTGCCCACTGCTGGTATCGAAAACAATTTTTAGGTGATAAGCCCTCAGATGTACTGCTGAGCCATTGGGAGCATTATTTCACGAACAATTGCTCTTTGAAACATAGATATAAACGGTTATTCCAAAGTTTGTTATGCAATAGTTAAACAAATCTGTCCTAGCAAGGTAACTTTTAAAGGATTTATATAATTAAAACTGAACATTTTGAGATAAATTATAAACTAAGTTATTTGGCAAACAGAGTTGAATTGAACTATTTGATCAAGCATTGTAAAGAAAAATGGTTTTGGCACTGAAATCGTTTATTAAACCCATTTAACTTCTGCATCTATTCATCATACAAGGAACTTCACTCACAGAGATTTAAAAAAAATTTAATTTTTTTTTGTATTACATAAGTGTTTTTCTTGAGACTTTTTAAATAAAAGTGTATCTCTAGCACCGTAATTTCTTATACACGAATTAATCTAATAGACAGGCCTTTTAAAACTAACGTTATTAACAGTTAACTTTGCGTTTTCGGACGATTTAATCACCCACGAACATCACACTCCAATAATGGTTTAACTTAAGGAAACTAAAACAAGGCTGTCTTATTTCAAAGCGTCAGTACTGAATATTGCACCAAAACAAGACACATATTATCTTGGTGCTAAATTAGTGGTACAGAATATCAAGCATGAAAATGCAATGTATAAATATGTGTCTCAAGTCATTTTTAAACAGAAGATAAACATCATTGCAGGGACCTAATCTTATACTCTATACATACTGACGATGCTTCTCATTTGCTAGTGTTCTTTCACGTATCTTTCTACTTATGACTGTTTCTTGTTTGGTCTAATGGCCGGAGTTGTCATGGCAACAGGACATGCCAGTGAAAGCTGTAAAGAACTACTGTATTATCATTCACGAAACAAATGTTCTAAATGTTGAAGCGAAATAGTTTTTTTTGTAAGCAAAAAAGTCTGCAGATGATGACATTTTAGCCACGTAGTTATCATAAAACAAAAACAAAGACGCCAAGTTTAGTGCAATACTCAGATTCTGTCGTTGGTGTTTTCGTCGCCTGATGGCGCTCTCTGTTGAGATGTTGAAGGTAGAACTTGGCATGCCAATAGTTAATGTGTTTCCGGGGAAGTAGCTAGCATCAGGTTAAAGATGATAATGATGACAAAACGATTTCTTTTTACCAAATGTGTCCAGCGAGAGTGCAACAACATGTTTTCAGATTAAATATTTTAAAGATTTAATATTTTAATATATTTAATCCTACCGCTCTTAAAATAATTTGGTTGATACATCAAGTATCAAAATTCGGATTCATGACATTTAAAGTACTTATTTCTTTATCAATTAATGCAGTGAGCTATGTTAATTCACCGAACTATTCTTGTATTAATTTAAATAGAGCGATTTTGTAAAAACAATATCTATAGAATTATAATCTAATATAAATCATTGTTTAAAACAGAATGACCTTAAACATACATGCTGTGATAGCATACTTTAAAACCATATATATATCTATCTATATGCATATATATATATATTTATTAAGTTGAATAAGTCATTATATGGGGTAAAGTAATATAAATCATTGTGTAAAACAGAATGACCTTAAACATGCATACTGTGATAGCATACTTTAAAACTATATATATATTTATTAGCTTGAATAAGTCATTATATGGGGTAATGTTAAATTACCCGAGATGGTAACTTGGAAAATACGGCAAATTTGGGTGTGGTCATATCATATGGTAAATAATTTCAATATCACGTGATATATATATATATATAAATACATTAACAATGAATATATTTTCAATTACACACAGATATTTACACACATATAAAAATTTGATTTTTTAATGCATTCTATTCATATCTAGAAAGTTTTAAAATCATTATGGAATCATTTCTTTTCATCTGGTGTAGAAACGAAATTAAACGGGTCACGCTATATCATTTTGGGAATAACGGCATAATAAACTGTGGCTATACTATTATTTTTACTGAAACACAAACTGAAATGAAAACAAAAAAAGAGAAATAAGTCTTAACTACGTGCGCTTCTCATATTCTTATTTATCTAGTTTTTTTACAAACTTCTAATTCTTCAGATTGAATTATAAGTTTATTATCCTTTTTCCTCACAGCTTGGTACTAAGAAGTCCACAAAAGTTTCCTATCTCGCGCACATCCGCGTTAAGCTTGTATTTATTCTTTATATCAATGAAGCTAGTTTACAATTATATCTTCCAAGAACAAGAGGTAATCCTCAATAGCCGCGGCACTTGAAATTCTTTTAGGCAGGATTAGAGTAAATTAATCTATAAGACCTTTGTTTCCCTTTTTATTAATTATATTTTTGTGCGCCAGAAACACCAAGAGTGGGGCGCGAGTATACCTGATTCCATTTTATTACTCATCAGGATTTCGAATTGAAATTATTTACTCAGGATTAGAGTATATTAATCTATGAGATCTTGGGCGTGGCATAATATCTCAATCAAAAGGGTTTGACCTCTTGAGTACAAAACTGTAATTATATCTCAAATTGGTCAAGAGATGACAGAGCTATAAACTAACAATTTATACTTGAAAAAATCAGAGCCGTTCTATGAGCCGTTATGCCGTGGCTAAAAATAATAAATATATAAATAAATTTATGAGCACTTACTTTCTTAGAGACAGCTATTATCATCAGCTATTTTCTGTTATAAAACCACCGGTATATAAAATTAATTCATGTCTGTATACAAACGACTATAATAGAAGAAAAGGAAGACCCCCTTTTCTTTGGCTGAATCCAAGGCCTTTAGACGCGCGCGCTGTTAAGGCCTTGGGCTGAATCAAACAATAATGTTTTACGGACACAAACCTTTGGAATTCTAGTACCTTGCTAAATAATAAAGAGCTCATTTCCTTTTCTTCCTTCGACGAGTTTTATCTTTAACATATACAGAAATGCAAGGGGTTATGTAGTGCTTTTATGTATTGTGGATAAATAAAGCCACAAATTAGTTTTTTACAACTGATTACTTTTTAATGGATTTTACTTGTTATCACAACATGATTTTACACCTCCACAAGGAAATCCCCCTTTTTGAAATGTTTAAGATTGTAAAGAAAACATAATGTTACGACAGCGGAAGTCACGTGAATCTGCTAGCGCATGCCTGACTGAATTTCTCGAATGATCATGAATGATCGGGGAGATCCGAGTGTATTCGAGACACCCCTTTCATTGGTATTTAAGCTTGTTAGAGAAAGCCAACAATTAATGAATGAATGAAGAGAGTTCCGGGTAATTTACGATTCTGTTTCGAGAAAATGTTTTGCACTCATAGAAAGCGAAGTTATCGAGATTGTGAATCGCTGTGATTTATAGCGTGTATTATAAAAGTAGTTACGTTTAAAGAGACGGAAAACGTACTGATTATGAAATTAATAAAAGTTTGTATTGAGGAAGAATAAACTGGTTTAATCAAGAAGGGACTTATATAGCTGAGGTTCCTCGGAAAGAATTTATACGGGAAATTAACAAACAAGCAGATAAGCAACAAATTGGTGTCAGAGAGTGGGACGGAAAAGAAAAAAAAAGAAGAAGATGGAAACGAGAAGTGGCAAATCAAACTACAGCTTAGCAGATTTGATAGCAGCAATACAAGAACAGCAAAAGAAACAAGAAGAACGAGAAAATAAACAAGAAAAGTAACAAGAAGAGAGATTACAGCAGTTGTTGGAGGAAAAAGAAAAGAAACAAGAAGAATGAGAAGAGAGACAACACCAGTGGCAAGAAAACCTGCAACAGCGGCAGCTCGAACAACAAAATAAACAAGAGAGATTACAACAGTTGTTGGAGGAAAAAAAAGAAACAAGAAGTACGAGAAAAGAAACAAAAAGAGAGATTACAGCAGTGGCAACTAGAACAAGAAAGGAAACAGAAAGAAAGTCTCCAACAATTGCAGGAAAGTCAGCAGGAACTACAGGAAAGTCAACAACAGTGGCGAGAAGTACAAATAGAAAACATTAGTAAATTTAAAAGCGAACTAGATACATTAAAGGACGATTTATTGTCTTTTACACAAGGAGGATATATTAACCATCGACTTAATCAGCCCAAACAACCGTAAGCCCCTTCCAGACCCCTCAGCTAAACCCTAATGCAGACATCTTCAGTCCTGTTAGAAGTCATATCCCAGATATGAATGTCAGCAATATGGGTGATCTAGTATGAAGGAAGCCACAGGAATTCGATGGGAAGGCACCGTGGGAAGCATATAGGGCACAATTTGAGCTCCTGGCAGAAATGAATGGATAGACAGAGGAGCAGAAAGCAGTATATCTGGCAACGAGCTTGAAGGAAC